>NC_081413.1:453362537-453662537 GCF_030272615.1 Cryptomeria japonica
AGCCAAGTGTGGATCAAGATTGAAGATGTCCTTAGGCATGGCTTTGATTTGCTTATGATCACCAAACGTGAGGGAATTGAGCTAAAACTAGAATTTCGCTCCTAACCCTTCCAAACGGTCCAGAGCGAAATTCTTGAAGGACACCTATTTTCCCTTGGAGATGGTCAAATCCTTGGTTTTTATGGCATAGATAGGTGTGGAGTGACGTGTCCTTGCCTTTTGAGGTGGTTTGGAGTTGAAAGAATGAAGAAATGTGCTTAAAACTAGAATTTCGCTCCTAACCCTTCCAAAGGGTCCAGAGCAAAATTCCCAAAATCCCTCTTTTCCTTCCATTTTTGTGTCAAGCTAAGTGTGGATCAAGGTAGATTGAGCTTGGAAGGACCCCTAGGCATGCCTTTGAATTGATTGTGGCCACCAATGATCAAGATTTTGAGCTTAAACTAGGATTTCGCTCCTGACCCTTCCAAAGGGTCCAGAGCGAAATCTTAAATAGGTCCTGTCCCTGGCCATGAGTTTTAGCAAAATTCTCTTTTCTAGCCATTTTGAGGGTCAAACAAGTGTTGCATGCATGGGAGAGGGATCCAAAGATGAGAGTCCAAGTATAGAGAGTGAAAAGGATAGACCTTGGTGAAGGAAAACAAGCAAGTCAAGAATTTCGCTCCTAACCCTTCCAAAGGGTCCAGAGCGAAATTCTCAATTTCACCTAATTTGCTTATGATGAAGGCCAATTGGTGGATTCCTAGTCTTTGGTGGAGAGAAGGCTAGAATATGCTTGTCTTGGAGGCATTTTGGAGTGAAGAAATGATAGAATTTGAGCCTAATTCAGGAATTTCGCTCCTAACCCTTCCAAAAGGTTCAGAGCGAAATCCTTAAAAACTCCATTTTGCTCCAATTTTGCATCAAGCTTGGTATTGGTTGAGATTGAAGGCATCCTTAGACATGCATCTGAGCAAGTATGGTCACAAAGTGAGAAGAATTTGAGCCAAGAATGCAAATTTCGCTCCTAACCCTTCCAAAGGGTCCAGAGCGAAATTCCTAAGTGGTCTATTATTTTGCCTAGGTCATTGAGCAAAACCTATTCCTTGGCAATTTTGGAGGTTAATGACTTGATCTTGGTGAGGTAATGTTGAGAATGAGGTCTAATTGAGCAACTTTGTCAAAATTCGCTCCTGACCCTTCCAAAGGGTCCTAAGCAAAATTCTTATAGGGCCTATCCCTGGGAAGGATTCTAAGGCAAATTCTATCTCGATGCCTTCTTGTTAATAATTTAAGGTAAGAAATGCTATGAACAGGATAAATATATCATGTGTACTTGATCATCTTTTGGTTTGTGTTGCAGTTGAAAGAAAATCAGGCCAGGACAAGGACGATCTATTCTAAGCCCATCATCATCAAGGACACTCCAAATGCATGGAGGAAGACTTCAAGTGTTCGAGAAAAGCATTGGGAGATTTCAAGTGTTCAAGGAATTGCAAGCTATCTCCAAAACCTTCACTTCGCCACACTAAGGAACCACAAGATAACAAAGAAAGGCTTTGCCAACACTTCAAGGCGAGATATGCTACCAGAGGAAGAAGACTTGACCATAAAGAAGCCTTATCAAGCACAGGGGAGTCAAGGAAGTACGTCATTCATCACGTCAAAAACAGAGGAGGATCAACTGTGATGTCCCCATCTAAACAATCAAAATATGATAATGCCATTCTAAAATAGAATTTAATAATAAATAATAATACAATTAAATTATTGAAAAAATAAAAAATAATACTGTATTATTAAATTATCAATATTATAACTAAAATAATTAAAGATATCTAAACTTATGAGTAATAAGCATAAGAAACCTTCAATACCGTTGTCGGTCATATAACAGTCAACCGCGACTTGAATATAATCGACTTATTAGAAAATCTTACTACATAACCCTCAATGAACTTTATAGTCATATCTCTGAAGACCGTGAACTTTATAGTCATATCTCTGAAGACCGTCGAAGGCTCCTCATTGGAGAATGGTAGGCATCGTAATAGTTATTAAGCAAGAATACATATGGCAACAACACAATCTGTCAAAGATGACGGCAATCACCGTGTGGAGAGTAGAACATTACTGCCAGCGATGTGAATCTTTCTCTACAACATAATACGTCCATACTTAAGCCACTACCCATCCATCCGTGTGGTCAATGCCAGATAAGCATTATCACAACTAAGTATATATATGAGGATAATTAATAGCACCGATCTACAAGAGATTAAGTGGTAGTCATAACATAACCGACTATACACGAAGGGATGCGATTAGCATAAGATTAGATTGATGGAGAAGGCGAGTCTAATCAATAACCATGGTAGTCATGAAACGGTGCATTTAGGAGGTGATTAGGGATAAGTAAGAGTAATGTCTTTACAACATAACTTTCACTCCAATTGCAAGATATAAGAAGCCATTCAGAGTCAATCAACCAGGAGGGAATATTGTTTTATGAACGGTATCCATATTTCGAATCTGCTACAGTCGAGCACCTACCTTCGGCACTTTTTAGGTTACGCAGAATAAAATCAGACAAGGGAATCATCGCTTTATGAATAACAGAGAAGAAATTAAATAGGAAAATAGCCACAGAAGACCTCCTGACATTGATAGCGGATTTATATTAATACTGCAAACAAATGTTACAGCCATATTAAGTAATATCAAGTTAAGGACCAGACAATGAGCTGGATGGTAATGATGTGTACTTAAGCAAGGGGATTGAAATATCGACTAAACTAACAAGATTAAGTCAAATCGATTTGCTATGGAGAGGTGCAATATTAAGGAAGTATAATCACTGGCAAAGGTTATAACTATTCACCCTAAGTTGCAACCATTTCGTGCAAAGGATATTTAAAGAAGATTGAATTCATTCCATTGGGGGAAGGGAGGCGGCGCCATCAGACTGCGAAAAAGGTAAGAGGATAGTTGTACACCACAGGAATATATATGTGTGTGGACGTGTGTGCCACACACACACATCTGTTTATAATGGATCTGTCATATGCGATATATCACGAATCTCTTTGACAGAGTTATAGTCTTAACATAATATTGTCACATGTATATGTACCAATATATATATGTATGTATGTAGGATCAATAATAGTAATTAAGAAATATGTAGAGGCAGGCATAGATTATAAATTAATAAATGATAATGAAATATAAAATGATATATGAATAACAATAATTTGGCTATGTAAGGGAGGCTATTGGGAGAAAATCCCCTTAGCCTAATTCGAGATTATGATAATCCCTGGTATGCAGTATATATCGAGTACTCATATGCATATATGTTAAAGGCTTGGGTGTCGGAAGCTCACCCAAGAAGAGACGGATCTTGCTAGTCCTCTCTGGTAGACTTGGATGATAAGATGTATCATCCAAGGCAAGGAATTGATCATATATGACGATCTTCCTTGGTAGGCTTGGATGTAAGATGCTACATCCAAGACGGGAATCGAATTTTCCATCGAATTCCCTGGTAAGGCTTGGAACCATGATGGGTTCCAAGAAGGCGGGCATTACAACCACCTAAGGACATATTCCAAAACTTCATTCGTATCCTTTTTATTACCTAAGAATTGAGATTAGTTTTAATTAAGTAATTGAAGTTTAATTGCAAATTAGTTTAGTAATATATATTTTGTTGCATTCTAACAGTCTATTTTGCAGGAAAGTGATCTCTAACTAGTAGGGACATTACATTCAACCAAGTCACAAGCGTTAGACAAGGTGGCATCCCAGTCATCATTCCTCCAGTCGGATTGGTCCACCTCAGCATGACTAGATTCAGTGTACCTAACTCAACAGTGATGGCACAAACTTCGGTGTACCTACCCCTGCTTCCTATTGGTCCACACTCATTGAATGTAATTTTCTTATTGGCTAAGGAAGTTTGTTATAACAAACCCTAATTAGGGTTTCTATCCTGTAATCCTAGCCATTGATTCTAAGTCAATCAGAGCCGTCAATTTGTAAAGGGCTCTCTATATAAAGCCTTGGCTCCTCATTTGTAAGGGTTAATAGTCAGCGAATAGTTAGAGATAGTCAATAATCAATAGTGGTAGTTCAAGAGCAATTAGCTTTTAGGGTAGAGTAGAAAGAGAAGGCAAAGATTGTTATCAAGACATTGTTGCAGAAGACATGTAAACTTCATTGAAGAAATGGTGAATTCTATGTGTTGATTTGACAATTTGCATGGTCTCTATACTTCTCAAGTTTAATTTCATGTTATTAGATGAATGGAAGAAATTTGTATGATCAATGGTGAAATTTGTATATCCATACTACTAGCGGTTTGTTGATTGCAAACTTGCCTTGCGTAGTCAATTGGAATTATTCAACTTAAGCTTAACTTCAATTATCGCTTCTTCATTGATATGCATCAACCTGACAGTGTTTATGCTTGTAGCGGTGATCTGAACATCATAAAGCTATCCTTAGAAGATCGCACTAACCTTGTGGAGATGATCCTAGCATGTCAAAGCAAGACTTAGTTAGAATTTCATCAAAGATCATCCATTGCTCCTACATTCTTAGTGTTAGAATTAGATCCTTCTCCAACCCTTATCCTTTTTCCCTTTTTTAAAATCAAGGATCAGTAAAGACCCACGTTCCAGTGATATCCAAAGCAAATCAGATGCTCAGGTCATCGAATGTAAGTCCCCTTGTGATTCTAGCAAAATCACATCATACCGTGAGAGCTTATCCATATGTAGAGACCCTACATACCAGAACCTTTGGAGTTACTGTGATTGATCTTTTGGCAAGATCTTCAGCAGTCGGGAAACTTTGTTCAAGAGAGGATAAGATACCTTGGTATTTTATTCTGCATTCGCATGTGCATAAAAAACACATCAATAGGCCTCTACATCCATACTTTGTTGACTATTCCAGCACATCTCTCGAAACCAACATCATATATCATTGTTGCTCTTTCTTTGCTCTTATATGTCATGGACTGGTATGCTAGAATTCCAAATGTTTCTCCAATTGCTTTAATTGTCAGATTAGCTAGGAGCTTGCCATCCGGTGCCAAAATTGCCCTTCTTTCAACATTGTAATGTTTTGTGCACTCCATAATCAGCTCCAAGCATTGGATGGCTGGAGGGAAACAGGCAGTTGCAACGATCCACTCTTGACAATCCTTGTTGCAATGGGTGACGGAGCACATCCAACTATTCCATAAACTCTTTTCCAGAATTTTCCCAACCTAAATGTTCCCAGGTGAGTGTCGCTAACCTCTTTCCACTTTGAAATAATCTTTGATTCCAGAAGAAATCCTCTTTGTTCATTCTTGATTTGCGCCTGCCGAGAGGTGTTCGCAGCCTTGCTGGATTCCGCCATTCCTACAAAATAAAATAATAAACATTAGATTCGTAATAAAGAAGTTTAATAAATCCGTTGAAGGAATTCCATGTTGCGATCCCAAACAGAATAAAAAAAAAACCTCCAAAGACGAGAACTTCTGAGAAAATAATAAAACTTCGCTTCTAACTTTTCTTCACCTCTCTCTAGCTTCCAATTTCTCCAAAAGCTGCTAAGTTGGCGAGGGGTTAAAATTGGAATGAGGTGATGTGTGATTAGGTCACGATAGGTGGTCCATAATTAACTGTTCGCAAGGTACAATCCTTGAAAAATGCTTTGCAAGTAGCAAGCTAATCAAGCTTTTGTTGGTGGGAAACTCCATGGCTATGCACTTGAGCCAGAGTAGTATTGAGATGGTTGATTTCCTTGGAATTCCCCATGCTTCACACCTATGAGCATCACCTAGATATAATGATTGCCAAGTTGAAGATGGGGTCTTGTGAACCACAATTCATGAAATATGGGTCAATCTATATCGGCTTGATACTACACAACTGAATTCTGAAAAATCCTATATCTCACATAATTTGTTGCACAGCTGAAACACTATTTGTGTAAGAATGAAGGAGCTAGCATGCCCCATAATGAATGAAGCCCCAGTACTCAAAGATTTTGCAAATGGGATAATACGTTAAACAGGTTTGGTTGAAGGCGAAACTACATAGTTAAGTACCCTTTGCACTACAGTAGTATTGAGATAGAATACCTCCCAAGAAGTACCAATGCTTCACCCCTAGGTGCATCACCTAGAAGCAACAAGTGCCAAGAGAACCATTCATGCTAATGAGAGATGAGTTTTTGTGAGCCACTGTTGATGAAATATGATCCAGTCTAAACTAACTCAAACTATGCTGCTGAATCCTAGAAAATCATTTCATATAAAGGCATATTCATTACAAAGTCTCGTAGGAAGATAGTATTCACACAACCATCACACCCTCCCCCTTTCCATGGCTGAGATGGTCATGCAGGAAGAATGTCAACATGGTTCCAAAGGCTTTGGTGACCTAGAATTAAATATAGCTATGTGTAGGAATGGGGCTAATGACAGGTCATGAGAATTCTTTCTTGTGGCTGATTTTCCTAAGGATATGATTACAGGTCATAAATTAAGCATACAGAAGTTGAACACACTGCTTTTGTCGATTGAACACAGATTTTCAGCCAGGATGTTTGGAGTAAGCCCCATACTGATGAAGGGGCAGCAACAGAGCCCTGAACGCAGGTTTACACAAAACATGTGATGGCAGTATTTTAAAACCCTACTTTCAAATCATGGTACAAGAAACTGAATTCACTTGTGTTACGATGAGAGCTTTTAATATGATGTGTCTAAGCTAAATACCCTGACAGTTCGGCTGTTGAAGCTAATATAGAAAATTATGGTTAATCTGTTCTTTCAATGCTGCAGACCCAAAACACCCTGACTCATCAGACACTCTCAACACTGAGGTTACCCTCATTCCCTCAGTGCCATTAATGACTTGGCAACTCTGATAACTCTGGCCTGCCCTGTTACTTCATGCCATTTTAGCAAGACTCCATGCAAGGTGATTTGGATCAAATCCCTTAACTTTGGCAATTCTGTGATTATTTTTATTATACCATAAGAACCTCTATCTGTGTCATTTTTGGGATAGTTTTATGGGGCACTGTCAAGTACCGTGAAAACTGTGGCAACTTGAGATGTCTTGTTGCCCAGAGTAGATATTTACAGTTTTTTAAAATATCAAGTTTAATCTCTACTTTTATTCCTGATAAGAATTTGGTGGCAGAAATTACCATGCATTGAAATTTTGTAGAAGAACTCATTATTGTTAGATATCTTATTGCCCAAAGTAGAAATTTACATTTTTAAAGATATCAAATTTAATCTCTACTGTGATTCCTAATAAGAATTTGGATGGCACAAATCACCGTAAATTGATATTTTTTAAAAGTGCTCATATTGTTGTCAGATATTGTAGATGCTCAAGGCACCAACTAGCAAGAAAGAGCTGAGATTATGGGGAAAAACAACAATCTTATTGAAATGTTACTGTTGGCCAATGAACACAGTCTCATGATGTACGCTTGAGTCTCTTGCAAATTTGTACTTATACCCCAAAATCAGTGGTAAGAGGAATGTCAGAGCTTATGTAGTGAGTTGCAGAAGACTGTGACAGGAAAAGATAAGTAAAATTGATAATTTACAACTATTCACAATGTACATTACATCACATAACACAGCATGCATGAGTCAAATCAACTTGCGATATGTAAAATTCATCATATCTTATCATATGTACATCCCTCATACAATATCCACTTATATCTCAGTCCTTTTCTGTTATATTCCCATTCTCTAACATTCTATTGTGTCATTTCACATAAGTTCTCTTCTCTATATTCTCCTTTCTTCACTCTAGTTTTACATGTTTACATCTTATACCTAGGTATAAGTATCTGAAAGAATCTCGTTTTTGTACATATTGCACCTTTTGATACATTAGTAATCGGCTAAACGTGTTGCTTCTCCTTTGCAGTGGCTGAAACTTCTTGTAACCTCAACCATATCCTGTTAACATTATCCCCCCTTTCAAATGATATCTTATCCTCCAGACATCCTAGCTTTTTCCTGCCATAAATCTTGACAAAATTGTGGTTCCCCTATTCTCAAAATTTTGTGCAAGAAATCTGTTTTGTTATGGCAAAATGACAAAATATCTGTAAATGCCGTTGAGTTGAGTGAAAGTAGCTTCCCATTATTGTGAAGTCTGTTACAGTAGCTATATCTGACCCTTAACTTTTGTGAGAATGCTCCTTTGGCACTAGTAAATGGAATCTGAATAGATTTGACTACTTTTGAAGCTCATGAAATATAACAGCACAGTAAATAGTGCAAAGTTCACTGTTAGAGTAAAGGTATTAGTTTACTTGATTAATTAAATCATATTGATTTAATAATTAAGCCACCTTTTCTCTATTTCACTTAAGCTAAATTTAGGAAGCTAAACTTAGGAATATTAATAATTAATATTCATTATTAATTATTAATTGCTTTTAGGGTTTATGTTTTTAGGTTTGATATCCTTTTATAAGGATTGATCCCTTTGTAATCCTAACCAATCTGATTATCATTATTGCATTCTTTTGCTCTAGGTTTTCAAAGCAATCTTTGTGTTTTGTGAATCTTCCATTGTTGTGACAGGTTATTTGCATACAAGTGTTCATTGGGTTCTGTGAGGTTGTATTCCACAACTTTAACATGGTATCAGAGCTTCAGACCTGAGGCTTTCCTGTTCTTCAGATTGGGAGATTCTACCTATAGCAGGTCTTTTGTGCAATTTGGGTTGATTTGGACCTCACCATTGAATCCGACACATGCAAAATAGTCAAGATTGACCTTTTATTTGTCAATTTTTTATTCACGGGGCCAGATCTCTGAGGGTTTGAAAATTCGGCTTTTTTTGTGATTTAGGGGGGTACCTGTTTTTTGGAGCAATTTGGGCCCAAAAGGATCTCACAGTTGGATTCGGAAGGCTAATTCCATGAATTTAAATATATAATTTGCCTATTTTCGATGGCGGGTGCATCTAGGGCATGAGTTTTTGTTGGCACATTTTTTGAGGCACAAAAATCCGTACGTCTGTACCTGCACTTGCGTCAGAAATATTTTCAAAAAAAAATCAACTGGCTGGTAAAAGAAAAAAAAATTGATTGCTGGGTTTTTAATTTTGTAAAAAAAAAAAATCAAGTTGGTGCATGTTGTTAAAAGATTTTTTTTAATTAAAAAAAAAAAGTCAACCCTTTGCAGCAAAAGTACATTCATCAGTGTTGATGTCAGCAGTATAGTCAGCAGTACGGACAGCTTGCATGGCCCCTGTGACCCTCTTTGTGCCCTAAAAGAGGGGTTTTTTTTTCTTTTGGCCATAACTTGGGCATATGATATCATTTTTTGGCAAACGAGATATCGTTGGAAAGCTAGTTTCGTCTACTTTCCAGATTTGTGGGTTTCATCACCTATTTTTGCTGTCGGTGCATTCTACAACCATTTGAAGTCAGAGGTGTTGTTTTTAGTCCCGAGCTCATAACTTTTCACCAGTTTCTCCACTTTTCGTGATTCTAGCGGCGTTGGGACATGTTTCAGAGCTCTTCACAGCCATCCATGCACTTGTTCCAGATTTTACTCCAGGTACATTTTATTTAGTTTTTTGTGTTTTCACACTAGTAAATTACTTGGACATATGATGTCATGGAAACTTCTCGTTTGCGTGGGATGACTTGTTTTTGGTTGTTCTTCATGTATTTCCAGTCTTATGTCTTTTTTTGACATTCTAAGCTTTCATTGTAAGCACTTATGATTTTGTAATCGCACTGAGATAAAGTGCCTCTGTATTGCACATGTATTATGGGATCTTGCACATCAGTTTTGCGCCTTATTGTACTCGCACTATGATATAGAGTGCCATGGGGGTTTGATGTTTGCCTTTGTTTGCCTTCATACCTTTCTCATGCGCGTGTGCCTTGGTTTGCACACCCTTTGTATTTGCTTGTACTTTCATGTCTACATGGTCAAATGTTTTTGGTTCTTCTTCATGCACTACATTATGGCTTTCAGATTCAATGTACCTATCATACCTCTCCCTTGTCAGCGTTATGGGGGGGTTTCTACTGTTGGTGCTAATGCTTCTTTGGTTTCGTATTGGAGTGAGCTATGTATTCAGTATTTGTTCCTATGTACTAGGCGGATGCAGCGGCTGGTTACCCATGCATTTCAGTGAGATGGAATACTTACCATATGCACACTCTTGCATTCCTATTTTCTGGAGGCGACCTAACATTTTTTCATTTGATCGGTTATTTAGACTCTTGGTACTTGTGCCATTTGTATCTTCGGATTCCAGATGTTTTGCCTGTGTTTGCCATCTAATTCGAATTCGAGTAGTGTCATTGAGGGCACTCATGCAGATTCATTTCTTGATCCTGATCATCTTTTGTTTCGGAGGAGGTTCTTATTTCAGCATCATAGCAGTCATTCGATGATAGTGTTTGCAGCTTCTTCATGCTTCAGTGATTCTTCATGCTCGTCTTTTGGTCCTATCTTTTGGAACATTCTTGTTTGGAGGCTTCTTAGTCATTAACTTGAACTTTCATCTCTTCTTGGAGAGGAGTTTTGTTCCCACAAGGTTTTCTCCTTTTTCTCCACTTTACAGAGATTTCATTGTACTTGGGTACCTCATCAGGCCTTGTTGCTGGGACCCATTTTTTTTTTCGCTTTCATGCATCTGGTCCTTAGTTGTCTTTTAGCTTCTTTCTATCTTCATCTTAAGGGGGGTGTTAGAGTAAAGGTATTAGTTTACTTGATTAATTAAATCATATCGATTTAATAATTAAGTCACCTTTTCTCTATTTCACTTAAGCTATATTTAGGAAGCTAAACTTAGGAATATTAATAATTAATATTCATTATTAATTATTAATTGCTTTTAGGGTTTTATGTTTTTAGATTTGATATCCTTTTATAAGGATTAATTCCTTTGTAATCCTAACCAATCTGATTATCATTATTGCATTCTTTTGCTCTAGGTTTTCAAAGCAATCTTTGTGTTTTGTGAATCTTCCATTGTTGTGACAGGTTATTTGCATACAGGTGTTCACTGGGTTCTACGAGGTTGTATTCCACAACTTTAACATTCACAATAATTTAATCTACAGCAGGAACATACAACACTGATCTAATTTTCAGATTACCATATTGACTCAAGTTATCAACAATTTAATACTTAGAATATATATAGCCCACAAAACAGTAATCAACTTCTTTGATTCATAACATCAGTTTGGCTTATATACAGTCTTAAAGTGATTGGACTTTATTGTTTACAAACAACATAACCTACAGAACCAGAATTCATAAATTAATATAAGAGATATGCGGCATGAATTCATACTGCTTTCCATTCACCATGCGCCACCTTTCTGACCACAGTCAAGGTAATCAATTACAGATTGGAAGCTTGTGCTTTAAGGTGCAAGCATTAATAGCCATATAGACTGTAGTATGCTGCAATTCTGGAAGAGTCAATACACACTGAACTCCACCCTGTCCAAGTGCCATGTTCAGACACAAGCCCGCGTGGGCAATAAACACCTCCTTATGATGAACTTCGACTCTTCCACTGAATGCATCGATAGAAGTCTTGACTCATACACCTGAAGGGATTCAATTAGTATATAGTTGTTGTCATCTGGACACGTAGTAAGGATATGCTCCGTCCTCTATGTGCCCAAGTGTCGCCTTGAGACTGCAAAATTAGTAACACCTAATGGAAATGGATTAATACTACAAAAATAAGCCAAGCAAGGTTCAAATCCCACTTGAGCAGTAAGTTCTTAGGGTTTTTGTCCAAGAGCATATGCATTCATTTAATGCAATCTAGGATGAATACTTCAATTCTTTTGCCATCATCATCACATCTATAAATATGAATTCCAACTAAGTCAGCCTGTGATAGCCAGTGTTCCACGAGGACACATCCCCCCCACACAAAAAACCCACATCCCCTATATGGGAACGTTTCTGAGACTTGGGGAATTGGCAGAAACACCCCCCTAGAGCACCAACACCTCTGCCACCTCTGTTGGGGGCACTGCCGACTTGCTATATGGCACATGCCATTACAAACGGATTGCAACCTTTAACTTCGAGAAAACTAGTTTGCTTTTCATGGGGCACTCACAAAGATGTTATATTGCAAATTTTGCCTTGAGGATTTTCATGTGGCAAGAAGAATAAATCCTTGATGAATATTCGTTCATGTTACAAAAGGAGATCCTTGAGAATGAATTACAAGAAATTTCAAGCATCCTTGGAGAGGAAGATAATCATGTAGATATGTTGAATAAAGAACTACAAGCTATCACAAGTGGGCCCAAATATGAAGAACAATTCAAAGGGGTGTTGAAAGATATCATCGCCACAATGCTATTCGAAGGGGCGCTAGAAGATCTCATGGAGGAAGCGCTAATGGAATCACTGTCAAAAAAATTTCAAGACAAACAAGTTGTGGTGAGTGGTATGTGTTGTCACAAAAGTTACACCCTACGATGATCAGACTTGATCATCAACCTTGTGAAACATTGAATCAACCTCCTAGGTGTGAGACTTGCAGAAGTGAGGTTAAATCTCCGGAGAAGGTCGGCTTCCTCTTCAATCTGATGCAATAGGACCTAATCTAATGATTTGACAGGGAAAAGGGAGAAAGATGGAATGCTTGAAAGAGGGGAAAAGGTTTGCACCTAGATGGAATATGATCTCCCTGCCTGTAACTGCACAAAACATTAACAAAACATGTCCAAGGTATACACAAGATTCTATCTAAATCAGTTATTTGAGAAAAGATGAAGGTTGGGGTTCTTGTGGGATGCAAAGGGAGCTAACATTTAGCTCACAAATTGCATTCAAAAACGAATTCAACACAATCAGCTACAACTGAGAAAACTAAAAGAGATGTATTCATAAAAGGAGGTGATAATTCACACAGACTTGAACAAACCGAATCTAGGTAAAACAGATAAGCTCTATTAATGTAGGGCAAAGCAAATTTTACAAATGCAAAAGAACATAGTTTTCTGTAGAAGAAAAGAGAGAGAAGATCCTGAGAAAAATTACAGAAATTGCCTTTATAGTTGAGGCATAACTCAAAATGAACTATAGCTGGAAACCCTAACCATCCTAGGGTTAGGTTACAAAAAATCTTCAAATGGGAGGAAGAAGATCAAATCGGCAAAAGGGATCTAATGGCATGTTGAATGTTGTCCCTGAAGATGTCCTTCATCTCTGGAAAGAGGCAAAAAGGGGTGCAAGAGAAGACATCTCTATGTGCAAGTGCATCATGGCGGCAAGACAGAGCCAAAAAAGTCTTCAAAATGCATTAAAGAGGCATGGGGTGGCATCAAAAATCGACCTCAAGGTCCTGTTTGGAGTAATGACGAGCAAATCCAATAGATGCATGAAAATCTAATCATATATCGAACGCCAACCACGTAGAAGACAAAAATCAGCCTCAAGGTCCTGTCTGGAGTAATGACGAGCAAATCCAGTAGCTGCATGAAAATCTAATCATATATCGAGCGCCAACCACGTAGAAGACAAATCTCGACCATCGGGTCGACAACCACTACTCTGCAAAAGTTTAAATGCCAACGGCCATCGGAAAATTGAATAGCAGCCATCGATTGTGAGATCTCGTGCACAGATGGATGCACGAGATCTCACCACATAAGCGTCCAAAAGCCCCAACGTTCGGATAAGTCATCGCTGTCCGATCAGAGATTAAGTGATCATCAAAGGTGGAGAAAGGTCGGACCCACCACTTCCCACATTTCGCTGAGACCAGGCACTTCGGCAAGACTCAAAAATCATTGTGTCGCTAAGGGAATGCTAAGCCGAAAAGGCCTTTGTCATGCGGGGCCCACGCTTCTTTTGTGTCATCTGCTAACGTGTCCTCTTTCGTGTCGTTGAGAGAAAGGATCCCACATTGTTGCCAAGAGAATGCTTTTCGGCTTTACCTCTTTGAAAATTGGCCGAAAAGGCCATTTCGATGAGACAAGGGACTTCGGCAATACTGGAAAGTGCATCCTGCAGCTTGGAAAGTTAGGCCGAAAAGGAGGGACCACCACATCCGTCGCCCGCAAGCATGTCGCTTGCCAGCCTGCAAAATGGAAAAGGCATCATCCAAAGAGTGTGCGGGGAAGCGGGCAGGGAATAACAAGTCCCTCGCTTGCCCGCAGAGAAAAACGAAGCAGCCAAAAGGACCGCGTGGGGGGCGTGGGGAAAGCAAAAGCAACAGCCCGCGGGCCCGCCAACGAAGAAAGGAGCTGCTAGAAGATCGCGCGAGGGCGGGGGAGAAACAAAGGAGACATCTCGTGGGCCCGCGACCATTGAAGCCAGAAGCCAAGAAGCCAACAGGGAAGCAGGCGAAGCCAAACGTTTCCTGCCAACCCGTGAAGTAACACGGAGGGAGCAAATGGACCTCGCGGGGGCGCAGGCGAAGCCAAAAGAGACAGCCCGCAGGCCCACCAAAAAACTCTGAGGAAGCCAAAAGAAACTGTGGGGCTGCGGGAGCCAAAAAAGGATGCACCAACCGGTGGAAAGAACGCAGAGACTGGCCCGCCAACGAGTTGGAACCCTCTAGCCGGTGACCCTTAAGTGATTTGACCAGCCAATGAAGGTCAACTCAAAAATAGACTTTGGAGCCCGAAAAAATGCGAAGATAAAAAAGATCCCTCTGCAAAAAAAATGCGCATAACACGCAAGTTATCCAGATGTGCATAACACGCAGGTTATACAAAACAATTAGAATTTCCTCAGATTGGATCTGCAGCTAAGTTGACAAAAAAAGGTCAACAGTATGATCCATCATCAACTCCGGCCTCCCAAGATATTGCTTGAGGATGAAATGCCACCGAAGGTTGTATTTGAGGATCAACTAGAGGAAATTATTGAAATGCAACTTATCAAGGACACTTTCATTTTTGAAGATATGCTCACAGAGTTTCATAAGGATGCATGGTCTATGCAAGATGTCAATGTGAAAGCAACGAATGTTGAGCTATTTGAAGGGGCGCTAAGTTTATTTCAAGAGGAACTTGCAAGTGAGAATCAACATGTTGTGCATTCTCATGGAATTGTACATCACCAATGGCGACCTCCTGAAGCAGCTAAGGATCCCTTTTCATATGATGGGTTGGTGGATAGCACGCAAGGATCTCCCTTTGAAGATGAAACATGCTAGGTTGTCTCTTTCCTTGCTCTTAAATATGAACACTATGAATGTGATTATGGGGGGTTAAAAAGAACAACTTTCATTTGGATTGATCACGGTCCCGATAAATTGCCTTAATTAATAATTTTGCGTGAGGAATTAACTGAGTTTGAGGGGTGCATTGTGAGAACCAGCTTCTCTGAGTTAAAGGATGAGTTTTCCCATCTCCGAACCATCACCTTTTCCATCCTTTTGCTGAACATTTTGAGAAATCATGCGAGGTCTTATACATATTTAGATCTTTTGAGCCGTACCCGTTCTAGGAGTCTTGTATATAGTTTAGCTTAGTCTAAAGTAGGTTTTCCTTTTGTTTAGTTGTTTTGGTTGAGCCTTGTTCTTAGTTTGCCTTGAGTCATTTGACTCAAGATTCCTTGGTGGCTCAAGTAGTTTAGTTTGCTTTCTTTAGCTTAGTTTGTTTTGCCTTAGTTTTAGTTGGTTTTGGTCAGTCGTTGCTTAGTGTAGGTGTCTTAAGCGGGAGCCTTCATTTGTAAGAAACGCATTTTTGTGTCGTTTTCTCACGCACTGGCACATTCTGGATCTTATGTTCGGTCCATTTCCTAGATATTTGTTCATTAAGTGCTTTGGAATCCGAGGTTATTTGTCATGTCCCCTCTTTAGTTTATCTAGTAGAGACATGTGAGTTAGCCTATTATGGGGGTCTCGTAGGCTGGCAGTGGTGGATAGAGACTCACACAGGGTATTCAATATCCGGAGTTGGTGTTTTAGGCAGTTTGTGGGCCGTTGGGAGCAGTTCCTTGATTTTAGGGAGATTCCCTACTTTTTAGGAGGTTGTGGCAGTTTCCATATTTGAGGTTCCACGGGACCATACCATGGTTTCAATTTCAGGAAGATTGGGTGTGTTTCCTAGTTTCTAGGAGCATCCCTAGATTTTAGGGATGGGACTGCCAGTTGGCCCATATTGTCCGGCATCAGTCACAAACAGGTGACAAAGTTAGATTCATGTTTGGTTGGTTATTTTGGGCTATTATTGGATCTATGGAAATATTTTAATATATTTAAATATTTCCTAAGTTAGCGATTAAATAAATTAAAATAAGGCTATGTATATAGCCATTTCGGAGTAATAAGGGGTTTTTGGCTTCATCTGGTTTGATATGCCTATGTGTTATAGCTCGTTGGAAAGGTCTTGAACTTTGCTACATGATTCTCACCTCCCGGAGTCTTTTGGATGCTTGAAGCTATTTATTTGCAATAAAGTGATATTTTTCTATAGTTTGACGCCATAATTGGGAAAGTGTCACTTTAATTATAAAGCGCAAGCTTTATTATTCTTTAGGGTTCGACTTGCAAAGGGAAAGGAGTTATAAGGAGATGAAAACCTAATTGATAGCATCTTTGATCATTTTGAAACTTGCGAATTTGGGAATTGCTCTGGAAGAGTGATTTTGGTCTGGGACGCAAACCCCAGGTCTGAGCTTGCTGGGACGTAGCCCTCAGCAAGAGTTGACAGTGGATTTATCCAGGATTGCACAGAGATTGTCAAAGGTAGAAGACACATCTTCTTGTCCTGAAGATTCAACGTGCATATTGGGGGTTTCAACAAGGCGGCTGGTCTATTTCAGCTAGCACGTGATTTGTAGCAGCTTCCACGCCTCCTTTGCAACCACACCATGTTTGTATGTTGGCTTGAAGGGTTGTATTCAGCTTATTTGGTCTTCCTTGTTCGTTGCCAATAATATTCCTCCATCTGGCATCAATCCAAATTGAGAACAGCTCCAAATAAATGTATGGATTCTTGCTAAATACAAAACTAGGTTATTTGCCTGGTATGATTTGCAGTATTTTCAGATTGCTTAAGTGTTCTTACATATGAACATTATTTATTGTTTTATTTCACAGTTGTTGCTATTTATCAATTACTTTACTTATAACATCAAAACCCAAAAAGAAACAATCCCTTTCTGCAACTTCTATCTATTCTATAAGATGACCGGAAAATTACAAAAATATAGTATGTTTAATTAAGAATTTACAGCAGCAACAACAAAAGGATCCATTTGCGATCTTTCATTATTCCTCTTCAACTTTATTGTTTGTTCAAGATTTGTAATTGACTCGGAAGGAAATTACTTATTCTGTCTTGATACCGAAATCTTTCTTTTACTTTATTTACACATACTTAATTCAATTGCTCTAAGTCATTGTGGTTTCTTAGGTGAAATCGTGACTAGTGAAAAAAAAAATCTAAAATCATGTTTCAGCGCCACTGTAATTCTCAAACCCAAGTGAGCTTCATTGCTTACGAGCCAAAGTGTGGAAAATATGAGAAAGAAAGCAGTATCAAAAGAAAAGAAAAATGAAATAAAAGAAATATCAAAATATTTGCCTTTGGGTGTGCAGACATCTCTACAAATACTAAAGAAAATCTACTAGAAGTAGAGCAATCTCCATGAGATTACAGCAATAACCTCATCGGAGCTATGGACGCTCGCTAGCAGCAAGACTCTATCCAGGATGCTTTTGGAGTATGGATAACTCACGTAGCTTGTGTTGATGATATAGCTTCGGTCGGATTCCTACAGGCCCTCTCAGCAAGATGAAATGTGTGAATGGCCTATCAACCTTACACATTTGATGAACCAATAAACTTATATTAATCTATTAATATCTTTATTAGGTCATATGTGCATTATCGGGTTTTACGTTTAAATGTGTCTTTTCGATTTGTTAATAAGTATGATTATCAAAGGGGCCGACTTTTGGCAAAAGTCCACCACCCCTTAATGGAAGTACACGTTGCATCATATGAGAAGATGCCTCATATTGAAGGGAGTCGACTCCTCGTGTGATGTCATTGGGCTAGATATATAGGAGATCAGATCTCCTCTCTTTGAGAAGATAGATATATATAACAACAGTTTGGCATCCTTCTACAGATTGACAATCATCTTTCAGCAGACTGTATTTCTTCATCTGCAGATCATGCATTATATTCATATCGGGTTGAAGATTATAGAACATTCCTTGACAGGCCGAATACTCCGCAGCAGTTCGAGAACCATAAGAGGAGATCGATATCATACAGCAGATTGAGATCTTGATTATCATTGAACAGGTTGATATTGGCCTCATCATTGGGCCACATTGAAGGTTTTTCCAAGGTATCTTGGTGTGTTCATTGGCCATTGTGTTGTTGTTTCAAATTGCTCTTAATCCGATAATAGTAAAACAACATGGTATCAAAGCAAGCATCAGATTAGGCTTCATAGCTCACGCTTGTACAGGCCACATATATATTTAGCCAAGTTTGAGTTACAGCCATTAATTGGTTGTGACTAGGACGTTCATGGTTTGGCCTGGAGTTACCATCACGGATTTTGTCGTGAATACCTTTGTATAGGAAGTGTCGATCTCTACAACTATTAATGTGTGGTTTGCGATTGCGGAGAACAGCTCGTCGATTAATGTTGTGTTAATGAGACGATCTAGGATTACTGTGAGAAGGTTGTGCATGGCTTCTTCAGCGATGCAGGAGTACAAGAGGTCCTTGGAAGCTATGGCCTGCCTATCCTCAGAGCCCTTGCAAATCGTTTTCGCATTGAGAAATTTAAGAGCACTTGGGAGCATGGCGTTGGTCCGGTCGACAGTATATGAAACGCTGAGAATCAATCCACCCATGCCGTTCCAATATGCACATGCAAAAGAGGACTTGGTAGTGGAGTCTGTCATAACCCCTCTTTTGACATTAGGTTATTGTGATTAGCTAAATACGATAATTAAAACATTTATTAATTAACATTGAATAAGATTGGAAAATCGTCTCATTTATGAGACTTCACAATTTTCCTCTAAAGTGAGAGGGTTGTCATAACCCCACATTCTGGTGATGTAATCAATAATAGATTTTGTGATTCTTCATCATAATAATAAATTATCATTCATTATGTAATTAATAATATTAATAGTAATATTAATCATTCATTAATATAAAAATAATATTAATATTATAATAAGACTGTCATATCCCCTCCTTGATCGTTATATATATATATATATATATCTTAAATAAAGTGATTATTAGTAATTAATATGATAATTATGAAACCAAAGATTATTTGTAATGATTAAATATTATTATTTTTTAATTAATATATTTATTAATATTTATTATTAAACTTTATAGTTTTATCTTATAATATTACAGTTCTTCAACTAAGTGAAATTGGAGTACATAATTCATTCACTTAGTTATGGATGCGGAGAACGATAAGGATGTGGTCTTTATGCAATCCAATCTTCATCTATTTGTAATATCCCTTATATTCTGAGTATTTATCAGTGAATGATTATTCGAAAAATTAGTTATTTATTATTATTTAATTAATATTTATTTTAATAATAATATTCTTGAAATAGTCAAATAAAAATAAATTAATGTTATATGATTAATATCAGCCACCATACAGAATAAATTTGTATAAAGTTGATATCAACATCACCCAAACAAGCAGCGCCAAAGATAAGATTGGGATTCCTATTTGTTTATTTAATGGTTCATAAGGTATCTATAATGTCCCCATTTAAGACCTAAGGACAATAAGAATCAATATACGATTGAATGAGTTTTAATTAAAGATTGAATCTTATTAATATAAGCTTCCATCGTTTATTGGCAAGCATAGGGAAGGAAAGTTCCTAACTCACGTGATGGAATACTATGGCCAAGAAATTGCATTACCCTGAAGATAGCAAAGACTCTTAATATGCGTCATGTTGAACATCGACATATGAAGGAGATAGTGGTATTGAGATCAATGAATTATGATGTTGACTTACACGATGATAATGATTATTGGAGGGAGTATCAGCAGTATGTTAATCAAGCTTTGAGATCAACGATATTATCAAGGTTATATTGATACGTTGGTAGTATAGAGCTCAGATCGACCAAGTCTGGAATATCATAGTCACCGAAGAAGACGGAGTGCATATCGACTCCATGTTAATTCAGTACTGATCGAATAAAGACACACAGTCACAACCTAAACTGATTACCAAGCAATCGACTAAGTAAGATATCGTTAATTAAAGCCTATGTCAATTGGGACATGAGGACGATTAAGAGATCAGCAATTACCATATATATAAGGGTGCGATTAATAATACCAATCCATAGTTGTTATGCGATGGAGTCATTAAAGTAATCATCATTAACTGAAGGAATCGTTAAGAATGAAGGAGGAGACGTGTCTGTACCACATGACTCTTCACTTCATAAAATGAATATAAGAAGTCATTCAATCTGACCATTCTAGGATCATCGATGGTGTTTATATCATTTCTTATTCCAGTTTGAAGGAGCTCGTATGAGCAAGGCCGAAGGCCCAATATCATGTGCTTAATACGTATGTTTAATATATGAAGTCTGATGATGTTTTTATGCAATGGTAATATTAGTATAAACTACAACAGTCATCCTTAATTCCATATGCAGTGGCAGACCAGATCTGACACATGTCAGATCTGTCTGCCATTACCAGCCACCAAACATACTACTAACAAGTAATGTTTTAAGTAGCAGTATTAGTAATTTATATAATAGGTGGTCATATTACTTAATTTACTTATTTACTTATGTATACATATACTCAAATCAAAGTAAGGAATGATATAACGATCGTAAATATAGATATTGATAATAATAATAAATGCTAATATAATACCTTTAGAAATTAGTAATAATTCATATAAATAGTAATAAGTAAATATGTAATGATTTATAAATAAATCAGAATACGATTAACTATTTTGTATTGTAACATAACAAGTATTTGATTGACTAAAGAAAGAAAGAACATTCCAGATATGATTCATGTTAAGGAAGTCTTGACTCTTAATCAAGTTAGTTTAAGTCATAAGTATCTTGAAAATAGATTAATTATGGTTAAAATTGATCAAAACCTAGTAGGGGACATTACAGAGTCGCATGATGGGAAAGATGTGGTGAAGAAGGGAGAGATGCTCGGTGGCTATCAGCCATTTGTCACCAGAGCTCACCATGGTGTTGGACAATTCCAATCTTCATCAATTGTTACTCGCAACCACATCGAGGACATTGACTGTGCTACCAAGTTGCCCACCACGAAAATATCCAATAGCCGTCTAAGTCTAACAAGGAAGAGTCCAAAGGCGCCAACAAGGTTGAAGAGTTTAACCCTCTGTTCATCGAAGACAAAAGGACGGCTTCCTCCCTTCATGTGGTCATTCTAGTAGATTAAAGGGTATTTGTGTGTAATTCGACATCGGCCTGGGATTGGTGTTCTCGGTTCTCTCTGTGAGAACTTCTACGTGGAGTGTTCTTATGAGCGAACACTATCTTCATACTTGCGGGTTCCATCATCAATGTCTATGGATTGTGCTTGGAATCAGAGCCTATGCTCTTTGGCTGGCCGATTTGTGTGAAGCCCGTATATGTGCAAGTATTGTATCTTTTGGGCTTTAATTTGTTGCTTATTGACTCCAACATTCCAGGTTGGGTGGAGCCTGCATTTAGGGGATGAAGCAACTGATCAGGATGCACTGTTTACTGCTGAGAATTTGCTTTTGTGTGCACCCACAGGCACTGGTAAGACTAATGTGGCATTGCTAATCATACTTCATCAAATTGCTCTCAATAGGAATGTTGGGGGTTCCATTGATTTGAATAAGCTCAAGATTGTTTATGTGGCACCCATGAAAGCTTTAGTTGCAGAGCTAGTTGGTGACTTGTCTCACCTGTTACAGTCTTATGGGATTACCGTAAGGGAACTTTTCAGAAGATCAGACAATGTCTTGTCAACAAATAGAGGAAACACAGATAATTGTCACCAATCCTGAAAAGTGGAATATTATCACCCGAAAGTTTGGGGATAAAACTTACACTCAGCTTGTGAAACTTCTGATTATTGATTCATCTTTTTCATGGCAACAATCGGCCGGTACTGGAATGTATTGTAGCTCAAACAGTTTGGCAAATTGAGACTACCCAGGAAATGATACGTTGGTGAGGTTGTCCACAACATTGCCAAACCATGAGGATGTATCATTACTTAATATTGCGTTGGGAGTATCGTGTCTGCCATGGAAGATGACAGACCAAGAAGCATAAGAGATTGCATTTAAGGTAGAAAGAACTTGATGCTTGCAATCATAGGACTGAGTTGATAGCTGGGAGCATTTCTCGAGGAGGAAGAAACCCATACAGATTGTCACTGCTATCTGTATCTTCAAGAAGAGGAAATAACATTCAGAGGGAGCTCTGAGAAGAATTGAAGGTTGCAGTATTGCAAGATTTCATGGAAGACTTCTTCAGCTGTAGAGAACATAATTGCACATTTAGCACCGCAAACCTATTCAGAATAGGATGATTTGGGATAAGGTCAAGGAGGACAGTCCTGGACTCTTGCAGGTCAGCAGTGCCGAAAATGTGCGTTAGAAACCATTCCTCTAAAGCAAGCTTTGCAAGTAATGTTGGACAAGGAGGTTTGAAAGTTGATGCAAGTACCTGGAGCTTCAGAGGGAGCTACATCATCATGAAGAACTGCAATGATTTCTTGGTGTAGCAGGAAACAGTCTTCAGTAGCACTGAGCACTGCAGAGGTAGAATACATTGCAACATGTGTGGCATGTGTGGCAGCTCATGAAGCAATGTGGCTTTGAAACCTCCTTGCAAGATTGTTTGGACAATCCTTAGAGCCTACAATTATCCATTGTGATAATTAAAATTGTGTAAAGATTTATGTCAATCCCATGTTTCATGACAGAACAAAGCATGTGGAGATCAAGTATGCAAAAGCAGAATACATTGCAACATGCGTGGCATGTGTGGCAGCTCGTGAAGCAGTGTGGCTTCAAAAGCTCCTTGCAGGATTGTTTGGACAATCCTTAGAGCCTACAATTATCCATGGTGATAATCAAAGTTGTGTAAAGCTTTATGTCAATCCTGTGTTTCATGACAGGACAAAGCATGTGGAGATCAAGTATCACTATGTTAGAGACATGGTGGAAAGGAATGCTATTCAGTTGAGATACATTAGTACTGATGAGCAAATGGAAGACATTCTCACCAAGCCTCTCTCCAAAATAAAGTTTGTATACTTTCGAGATAAGCTTGGTATGCTAGAGAATGAAGCCTTAGCTGAGATTGAGTCTCAACATCATTGATCTATTTACATTTTATACTAATGCATTTTCTCTTTGAGAGAGAAGTTTAAAGTGTAAGCTCTTGTTAATGCATTTCTGTTTGAGAGAGATTTGAGGTGAAAGCCCTTATTCCACCCTCTGGGATGAGCCATGGTCGATCCACCCTCTGGGATGAGTTATGGTGAATGTCATGTGTGTGACACCATGACAACATCACGTGAGAGAGTCTGTGATGATTTTCCTATACTTGTGTGTTCACCCTCAGGGATGAGCCATGGTGAATATCATTGTGAGACGACGATCTGAAAATGATGAACACTTGTGCATTTTACCATCATTGTGAGGTGACGATCTCACAATAATGGTTGATATCACGGTGAGGTGATATCTATTCATACACCATCCATGGGAGAAGCCATGATGGTTGATATCACAGTGAGATGATATCTTTCCCTTCCACATATGGGAGTAGCCATTGTGGTCAAACATCACGATGAGGTGATATGCTATCACGATGAGGTGATAAGCTTCTTTCATACACATGAGTGTAGTCATTGTGTTAGTCATCACGATGAGGTGATGTGACTTGTAGAGATTGAGAAGGATTCCTCCCTAGCTAAGAGGGAGTGTCGATGATATAGCTTTGGTCGGATTCCTACAGCCTGACTCAGCAAGATGAAATGTGTGAATGGCCTATCGGCCTTACACATTTGATGAACCAATAAACTTATATTAATCTATTAATATCTTTATTAGGTCATATGTGCATTATCGGGTTTAATGTTTAAATGTGTCTTTTCGATTTGTTAATAAGTATGATTATCAAAGGGGCCAACTTTTGGCAAAAGTACACAACCACTTAATGGAAGTACACATTGCATCATATGAGAAGGTGCCTCATATTGAAGGCCGACTCCTCTAGTGATGTCATCGGGCTAGATATATAGGAGATCGGATCTCCTCCCTTTGAGAAGATAGATATACAACAACAGTTCGGCATCCTTCTGTAGATCGACAATCATCTTTAAGCAGACTGTATTTCTTCATCTGCAGATCATGCATTATATTCATATCAGGTTGAAGATTATAGAACATTCCTTGACAGGCCGAATACTCCACAGCAGTTTGTGAACCATAAGAGGAGATCAATATCATAGAGCAGATTGAGATCTTGATTATCATTGAACAGGTTGATATCGGCCTCATCATTGGGCTACATTGAAGGTTTTTTCAGGGTATCTTGGTGTGCTCATTGTCCATTGTGGTGTTGTTTCAAATTGCTCTTAATCTGATGATAGTAAAACAAAAGCTTGTCACGGTGCATTCTAAGAGTCACAGTGGTCTTATGAGTCGGAATGAATCATTTGCACACACGTGGATAATCAAAGACTAAGTGCCTTGATCCAATTTGGGATTCTTCTTTCCTTTTAAGTACTTTTCCTAGTCTTTTGATAGGTTGGCTTGAATTTTTCGGAGGTTCTGAGTATGGATTGTGTAACGTTCCCTACTATTTGAGTTACTGAAAAAGTAAATTGAAACAATATTAATTACTTTATATTAATTTCCTAACTATGGATTGATATAAATAATTAATATGATTATACTTTGGTATCTAAAGTAATATTATTAATACTTTTTGAATAAGTGACAAACACGGAGATCATTTTAATGGGGAAGTAGTTTCCTACGAGAAAACTAACCACGGGAAAACCAACCAATTCATATCGCATAAAAAGATGGCATCGTAGGAGATTTGGGGGGCGGAAGAAGAAACGAGTTGCATGGTGCACATTTGCACAGGAAAATTGAAACATTTCGTCAGCTAACCACTGACCTATTGGTTGAAGGAGTCTTCAAAGAGAGTCAAGTTATAACTCTGGAATGCGTTGGACGAAGCTGCACATGGTGTAGACCCCGATCACGAAGGAACGATAGACCACGGTCCTTCCTTCCGAATACCTTCATATACGATACCTGCAGTTCTTATTTGCTGTGCTATGTCTGTGAGTGGTATCTGCGGGGGAGTGAACTGTTGCGCTTCACTCTGCAACCCGAAACCGTGAAGAACATGTGACTGGCCATACAACAAAGACGCGACGGCGTTCTACACGGGGTCGATCATTCAATAAAATACGATGCTTGGAAACAATGAAGGTGTCACTGCATAGATGTCGAAGAGCCGTGGAACTCTGGGAAAAGGGAAGAAGAGATCTTTGGGTTGAGGGACTTTAGCGGTAATCTGTCATATGAACAACACCACACAGCAGAACTACAGAATCCACTACGAACGAACAGGTGCTCCAAAGAAATTCTTCACTTAATTTATTAATCCAATATTCCAGTAAATATCATATGATTTGAATAAAGATGCTTCAGTTTTCTGCTAGTAATTATTTTGTCAAACTGCAAACACGACTTGTGTGGTAAAACAATAGCCTATCTAAAGTATTTCATTAGCTGAGTTGATTTTATGTGCGTATCCTGCAATTGAGTCTTTTGAAATCCATCCTAGTTTAGGAATTTTACAGTGGTATCAGAGCCTTTGTGTCCTGCCATCCTGTAGGGTATCGCGACTTCATGAAAATTTATTACACAGTTGATTATGCACCAAGGAAATTATAATTTCCAAAGTACTAGGGCCCGTCAAAACAGGTTTCCAAACTCTCCTTTAGCACAAAATAGTTCATCAATTCCATTTGAAATTGAGGATAGCTACACAGAAACAGACAAGGAATTTATTTTTGAAACCAACATGGGAGACCCGGATAACAATAGGTATTTATTAGCTGCATTGATCAGAAGTCAGCAAGATATGCAGGATAATGTTAATAGAATGACCAACTTGATGACCGAGTTTATGGCTAATAATATTAATCAGCATCAAAATAATGGAAGACAAAATAATCAGCATCAAAACAATGGGGGTAGAGATGAACAATCAGTTAATAATCAGCCAGAAAGAACAGGAACAGCAAGACCATTTATGCCTACATTTACTACTAGAAACCAGCCACCTGAAAATGAACCTACAATAAGAGAAATTCAAGAAGAAATACATCAAGACTGGTTAGGTTCCGGTGAAGAATTCAGATCATCAATGACATTTAGAGAATATTTAGATGTCAGAATGAAACATAGGCCAAGAGGACAGCGAGGAAACAACAGTGAATTACAAAGAAAAATTGGAAAGATGTCCATTCCTTATTTTGATGGTTCAGGTAAGAAAACTGCCCGGGCTTGGGTGCAAAAATTAGATACATATTTCCAATTAAACCCATGATGGAAGAAGAAGCAATTAAATATGCTGCTTTACATCTCGACGGTGTAGCACATGAATGGTGGCATCATGGACAAATAACCTTGGGCCATAATTTGATAGGCACTTATGTCAAATTTACCGAGAAACTTATTGATAGGTTTGATTCTAAAGACCCTGAATTACACCTTAAGGATCTGACTCAACTTAAGCAAACTGGTACTGTTGAACAATATATCTCTGAATTTGAAAAATTGGCAGTCTTAGTTACTGAAATTTCTGAAAGACATAAGATTGTGATATTTATAGATGGGTTGTCTAATTCCCTCAAAGGGTGGGTTAAATCTTTAAACCCCCCTACTTTACAAACAGCTGTCAAAAGAGCAAGAGAATTAGAACCATCTTCACAAGGAAATATTTTTAACAAAGGACGTCCTCCTAAAGTGGAAAAGGACAAACAACCTTTCAACAAAGATAATGTCCCTAAAAATAGGTTAGATAAAGAAGAAAGAGAAGAGCTTAGAAGGAAAAAACTATGTTTCGGTTGTAGAGAGGCCTGGCAACCTGGACACAGATGTTTAGGAAAAGGGAAAATCCATTATATTGAGGTTATGTATGATAGCGAGGGTGAAGAGAATGTTGATCCTAACATAGAACGAACACATCAGAATACTGAGTCAGAAACAAGTACTAAACAAGGAGGAGAAGGAGTCATAGCATCCATGATAGGAACCCCACATTATAATATTTTCAAAGTTAGGGGAGTTTTGAATGGACAACATGTAATTGTTATGCTTGATAGTGGTTCTACACATAATTTTATAGATGCAGCACTTGTGGAAAAACGTGGTTTGCAAACTGAAAAACATGACGGATTTGATGTTAGAGTAGCAGGTGGAACCAATTTGTCGAGCACTCATAAAGTTCCTAAATTGAATATTACTCTTGCCAATTACATTGTTACTGATGATTTCTAAGTGATTGATCTGGCTGACACTAATGTTATCCTAGGCATACAATGGATGGAAACATTAGATGAATATACATAGAGCTTTAAACGAATGGAATTCTCTTTTGAATTTGATGATAAGAAAGTAGTTCTTCATGGTATGTCTAACAGTGGGCCCAAAGTCGTCAGTGCGAAAAGAATGGAAGCTATTTTTAGACATGGAGATGTGGCATGGTCAGCACAATGTTTAATCTCCAACAAAGTATCAGGTTTTGAATCTAAATCTTATCAAGATGATTTATTAATAGTATTAGATTCACATCATGTGGTTTTTAATGATATTCCCCCAAGAGTTCCACCTGATAGAGGTTTTGAACATACTATTGAATTAGAAGAAGGTGCTAAACCAATGATTACTACTCCTTATAGACACCCTAAAACATTCAGGGATGAAATAGAAAAGGCAATTAAGGAATTATTGGATATGGGGCACATCAAACCTAGTTCTAGCCCTTTTGCTTCCTCTGTAGTGTTGGTCAAAAAGAAGGATGGAACTCTTCGAATGTGTATTGATTACAGAGCTCTTAACAAGAAAACAATCAAAAACAGGTATCCAATTCCTCAAATTGATGAATTGTTAGATGAATTGCATGGTGCTATCTACTTTTCTAAAATTGATTTGAGATCAGGGTATCATCAGATTAAGTTAAGAGAACAAGACATTCATAAAACTGCTTTTCGTTGTCATTATGGACATTATGAATTCTTGGTTATGCCGTTTGGTTTAACAAATGCTCCGGCAACATTTCAGTCCTGTATGAATCATATTTTTAACAAACAGTTAAGGAAATTTTTGCTAGTATTCTTTGATGATATATTGATTTATAGCAAAACTTGGGAAGAGCATTTGAAACACATTGACATAATTCTTGGTATTATGGAATTGCAATCATTGTATGCAAAGGCGTCTAAATGTGAATTTGGAATGACTGAAATTTTGTATTTAGGGCATATGATCAGTGTAATAGGGGTAAAGGTTCATCAAGAGAAGATAAGAGCCATTTTGGAGTGGCCACCACCACGGAATCTTACAGAGTTAAGGGGATTCTTTGGCTTATGCAGTTATTACAAAAGGTTTGTCAAAGGTTTTTCTCAACTTGGGGCACCCTTGACAGATCTTACCAAAAAGGGGGCATTCAGTCGGACTACGGAAGCTCAACAGGTATTTGAAAAACTTAAAGAGGTAATGAGTTCTTGTCCAGTACTGGCTCTTCCAGATTTTAATCAGCCTTTTGTGTTGGAATGTGATGCTTTGGGTGATGGAATAGGGGCAGTTTTAATGCAAAAACAAACATCCTATAGTTTATGAAAGTAGGAAACTTAATAAGCTTGAAAAATTATATTCCATCTATGATAAAGAAATGTTGGCAATCATGCATGCATTGGCAAAATTTAGACAATATTTGGTTGGTAACAGATTTGTGGTGAAAACTGACCATAATAGTCTGAGATATTTCTTGGGTCAAAAAGATTTAAATGACAGGCAACAGAAGTGGATCAGTAAAATTCAAGCTTATGACTTTGAGATTGAATATGTAAAAGGAAAAAATAATGTTGTTGTCGATGCTTTATCTAGAAGGCCTGAAGTCAATGCATTATCTGTCGTGACAGCTGATTGGAAATCCTTATTGCTGGTTGAATATTCTAAAGATTCTTTTACATGTGATTTGCTAGAAGGTAATATACAAGATGATAAATATAAGATTATCAATGATGTCATCTTCTACAAAGACAGGATTTATTTGACCCCAGGTTCAAAGTTGAAAGAGAAAATTCTTCAATCTGTGAAAGACATTCCTCTGGCAGGACACCCAGGGTTCTTCAAAACATATTGGCACATAAGGGAACGATTTACTTGGAAAGGGCTAAAAAACGATGTCCTTCGTTATGTCAAAGAATGCATCACTTGCCAACAGAATAAAGCAGAGCATACTCACCCTGCAGGTCTATTACAGCCATTACCTATCCCAGAGCAGAAATGGGAAAGTATATCTATGGATTTTATTACAGGCCTACCGCGATCTCAAGGTAAAGATTGCATTTTTGTTGTAGTGGATAGACTAACTAAATTTGCACATTTTTTATCTATCACTACAGAATTCACAGTTGTCCAGTTGGCAGATCGGTTCTTTCGGGAGGTATTCCGTTTACATGGTTTACCGAAAAATACAATCAATGACCATGATAGCAGATTTTTGAGTATATTTTGGGGGGAACTGTTCCGACTGATAGGAACCGAGTTGAATCACAGTACAAGTTATCATCCACAGACCGATGGGCAGACAGAGATAGTAAACAAGTGGGTTGAAGGATACCTTCGTAATTATGTCTCGGGACATCAGAAAGCTTGGGCTCGTTGGTTATATTTGGGTGAGTACTGCTATAATACCACATACCATATGTCTATTGGTATGACTCCTTTCAAAGCATTATATGGGTATGATGCACTCTCTTTTATTGATCTTGCCTTTGATCAGAGTAATGTACCCAAATCTCATTATGTGCTTCAGGAATACCAAGTTATATTGAAAGCACTTAAGGAAAATTTGCAGTGTGCTCAAAATCAACAAAAAACTTATGCAGATAAGAAGCGAGTTGAGCGACAATTTGAAATTGGAGAATTGGTGTACCTCAGACTACAACCCTATAGGCAATCATCTCTCAAGCTTAGTGGGGCCGAGAAATTAAAGCCTCGATTTTATGGGTCGTACCCCATGATTCGGAAGGTTGGCGCAGTGGCCTATGAATTGGCTTTACCTGCCGAAAGCAGAATACATAATGTATTTCACGTATCTTGTCTCAAAAAAGCTTTGGGTCAACAGGTGACAGTTTCAGAAAATCTACCACCACTGAATGAGGAAGGGAAATTGGAAATGAAACCAGAAATGATTTTGGAAACCCGTGACAGGCATTTGCGAAATAGGACAATCAGAGAGTATCTCATTAAATGGCAAGATCTACCTTTGGATGATGCTACTTGGGAAAACGAACAGGTTCTTCAACATCCTGGTTTGCAGTTGCTTGTGGGCAAGCAACATGGGGAAGGGGAAACTGTAATGTTCCCTACTGTTTGAGTTACTGAAAAAGTAAACTGAAACAATATTAATTACTTTATATTAATTTCCTAACTATGGATTGATATAAATAATTAATATTATTATACTTTGGTATCTAAAGTAATATTATTGATACTTTTTGAATAAGTGACAAACATGGAGATCATTTTAATGGGGAAGTAGTTTCCTACAGGAAAACTAACCACGGGAAAACCAACCAACTCATATCGCATAAAAAGATGGCATCGCAGGAGATTTGGGGGGCGGAAGAAGAAACGAGTTGCGTGGTGCACGTTTGCACAGGAAAATTGAAACCTTTTGTCAACTAACCACTGACCTATTGGTTGAAGGAGTCTTCGAAGAGAGCCGAGTTACAACTCTGGAATGTGTTGGACGAAGCTGCACATGGTGTAGACCCCGATCACGAAGGAACGATAGACCACGGTCCTTCCTTCCGAATACCTTCATATACGATACCTGCAGTTCTTATTTGTTGTGCTATGTCTGTGAGTGGTATCTGCGGGGGCGTGAACTATTGCGCTTCACTCTGCAACCCGAAACCGTGAAGAACATGTGACTGGCCATACAACAAAGACGTGACGGTGGTGTTGTTTCAAATTGCTCTTAATCTGATGATAGTAAAACAAAAGCTTGTCACGGTGCATTCTAAGAGTCACAGTGGTCTTATGAGTCGGAATGAATCATTTGCACACACGTGGATAATCAAAAACTAAGTGCCTTGATCCAATTTGGGATTCTTCTTTCCTTTTAAGTACTTTTCCTAGTCTTTTGATAGGTTGGCTTGAATTTTTCGGAGGTTCTGAGTATGGATTGAGTCTTTATGTTTTAAATGTTCAAGAACATTTATTCGAGGTGGCACTAGATGTTGTGATGTTTTCACACATCGCCCCATTTTTCCAAATTTTTACACTTGGACCTATCATGGATAAACCAACCTGAGGAGAGCACAAAATTAACAGTCCTAACAAGTCCCCTTGTGATTACAGCAAAATCACATCAACACACTGAGTCTATCCACAATATAAAGTTAAGACCTGACTATCGGAAACTTGGAGTCGTCTCGTTTGATCACGTAGTTTAGAATCCGAGAGGTCTTTGTTCAAGAGAGGATAGAATAGTTAGTATTTTATTTTGTGTTGCATAGTGTCATAAAAAACACATCAACAAGAACATTTCTATTGGTGTTTTAAATGAACATAGATGTGATGGTTAGTGTTGGAGGTTGATTTAGTCATCTCCTGGTGGATCATGAGATATTGACCTAGCCTTGAATGCGTTGCTTAGGAGCAACGTCAGAGAACCTCTTGAGTTATCTCAGTTGGCGTTCCATGAGTTTAGACTTCCACATGTGCGCTGTTGGTTAACTGTTAGTTGACTTGATCTTGAGGTTGAGCATTATACTTGTATATGCAATGCATGATGACACTTTATTACTTCAAAAAAAACATTTCCATGCATTTCTTGTATAGTTTTCTCTTATCCTCTAGGGTTCCTTGGCGGGGCGTTACAATGTTTCTTGGCCCTCCTCCATGTTATCAAAGTGCACAATCTACGACTTTTCTAGATAACCCTACAATTCTTCTTCATGGCACTCAATCTCAAACAAACCAATCATCACAACATCGCATCTAATATATTGCATAGTATTGCGTGGACCAACCATTCTCATATATTGCAAATCATCACTACAAAATGCAATTATGTCCATACCTAAAGTTTGGGTTGATGTTGCCTAGGAATTACTATTTTCTGTCCTTGAGGAGTCCTCTAGTTTAAAATCTTGAGACTCTAGCCTTTCTTTCTGCTCCACTATCATCACTTCTTTCTGCTCCACTATCATCACTTCTTTCTTGACCTCTTCTTGCACTTTTGTACTCTTCATCATTTCAGATTCCACCTTTGCTGCTTTTAAATATTTCTCCTTTTTTCTCATTTGTCTTATGTAGTCATAAAGTCCCTTTTTGCTTGGATTTATCCAATCCAGATATCTCAAATAATAATCAAAAGGAAATACAATTTTGTTTTGATCAGACATACCTAAATATTCATCAAAGCTTTTGGTGGCTTCAAATGTGTACCTTTCTTGATCCAATCGATCCATTCGAAAATTCTTCTTGCGGGGTTTCTCCTGATATCTTCGTCTTCTTCGACCCTTCGTTTGAAACTCAAAATATTTGATAAAGGTCATATCTTGGTGTATGGTTGGGCCTAACTTCATATATCTAGCGTGCCATCTTGCGACTTCTTTAGTAGATTCTTGTGGTTGTCATTCTAATGGCATTAGATCCATAGCTTCATATTTTCATGAAGCTGCAACACTTCTCACAAGCTAGCAAGAAGGTGGCTCTAATACCACTAAAATATACCAGCGCAGTGAATAGTGCAAACTTCACAATAATTTAATCTACAGCAGAAGCATACAACCACTGATCTAACTTTCAGATTACCATATTGACTCAAGAACTTAATACTCATAATATATATAGCCCATAGAACAATAATCAACTTTTTTGATTCATAACATCAGTTCGGTATACATACACAGTCTTACAAATAGCATAACCTACAGAACCAGAATTCATAAATTAATATATGAGATATGCGGCATGAATTCATACTGCTTTCCATTCACCATGTGTTGCTTTTCTGATCACAGTCAAGCTGATTGATTACAGATTGGAGGCTTGCATTTTAAGGCCCAAGCATTAATAGCCATATAGACTGTAGTATGTTGCAATTCTGGGAGAGCTGATACTCAGTGAACTCACCCCTATCCAAGTCCCATGTTCAGACACAAGCCCGCATGGGAAAGAAACACCTCCTTATGATGAACTTAGACTCTTCCACTGAATGCGTTGAAAGAAGTCTTGACTCACATGCCTGAAGGATTCAATTAGTATATACTTGTTTCCATCTGGACGCGCAGCAAGGATATCCTCTGTCCTCTATGTGCCCAGGTGTCACCTTGAGACTGCAAATTTAGTAACGCCTAATGGAAACAGATTAATGCTACTTGGTTGCTTGGTTGAGCAGTGTGTGTGTCTGCATCAGCTCCCTGTGTGCTTACTTGTCGCTTGTCAGCAACTCAGTCAGATTTTACGCCATGTCATTGCCAAGTCACCACCAGTTTGTGAGGAGTTTTTAAGTCTGCCAAATAGATTTCTTTAAGGAGTGGAAAAATTATTAAAGTTGTCTTTTTCTTATGGGCCCTGCTCTATCCCTTTGGAGACGTGGTTTCAATTAATGCAAATTTTATTTAAGGGCGGCTTCTGTAAAATTCCCTAGCTAGGATTTGATTATAGTCAGTTGTATAACCAGGATATAACAGAAAATTGTTTGTACAGCACAGCCAATGGTGGAGATGAACATCTTATACAGTATTTTCTTAATTTGGAGTCTTCCTTATTTGTTCAACGCACAATGGCTCTAATTCTATTTTAAGTATCACTGATAAACATAGCAAACTAGAACAATCATTACTCACAGACATTGATATCAATTTATTAAATATTCCATCAAGGAACAGGAAAGAGAATTTCTTTTCATGATGCACCTGGTAGGTAAGCTGTGACTGCCGGTTATAGACTTCATGTTGATGCCAAACTTGTTGTAGAACGCTTACCAAGGATCTTCATAACTCTTCAATGGATAAGCCAAAAGGATACACTTCCAGTTACAGCGAATTTACCAGAGCTTTGTACTACCGGAACAAGCATATGCGTCAAGTCTGAGACTCTGAATTTTCACAGTATGCGAAATGCTATGAAGCGCTTCCACATCCTCCAAGCGATGTCAACAACCTCCACACCGCGGCAATAACAAACCACTTCTCTTCACGATAACTGCCGGCTCCACACCACATGCAGTAAAGACAATCTTCACGCTACAACCCGATAACGGGTTACAGAGGCACGGAAAGATGGTGTACGTTGACGCCGTGTTTCGGGTTACAGAGGCACGGAATGATAGTGTGCGTTGACGCCGTGTCTCATTTTCCACACCTTCGCTGACCGTATTTGCAATCTTGCGTGTAAGAATACGCATACCTGCATCATACACCAAGGGATCTCCCGTCAAAACTTCACTCTGCTTCAATCAATAACGATTCTTCTCTAGAATCGTGCGACCAATAGGCCAGTCAATGACTGACGAAAGGCAAATTAACTTCGAAATGTGTATTAACACATAGGTAATCAAATCTTTTCTTCCCGCCCTCTATGTCGAAGCCAAAGCCATGCCTTTATTCTCAAAATAAGTTGGTTTTATTATTTCCCGTAGGAAACTACCTTATTACTTAAATAATGGTTGAGAACTATTAGTTAAATAATTACGGTGTTTATTCCACTTTATTCAACAATGCTTTAATAATGTTAATTATTTATATTAATCTATGAATGGGATATTAATATAAAATAATTAATATTGTTTCGAATTTACTTTTTGCACCTTATTTATTAGGGGACATTACAGTCTCCCCTGCCCAATGTTGCTTGCCCACAAGCAACTGTAATCCAGGATGCTGAAGAACCTGCTCATTTTCCCAAGTAGCATCATCCAACAGTAAATTCTGCCATTTAATGAGATATTCCCTGATTGTCCTATTCCGCAAGTGCCTGTCTCTGGTCTCCAAAATCACTTCGAGTATCATCGCTAATTTCCCTTCCTCATCCATTGGTGGTAGATTTTCTGAAACTGTCACTTATAGACCCAAAGCTTTTTTGAGACAAGATACATGGAATACATTATGTATTATGCTCTCTGTAAGTAAATCCAATTCATATGCCACTGCACCAACCTTCCGAACCACCTGGTACGGTTCATAAAACCGAGGCTTCAATTTCTCAACCCCACTACGCTTGAGGGATGACTGCCTATAGGGCTGTAATCTGAGATACACCAATTCTCCAATTTCAAAGTGTCGCTCAATAAGCTTCTTATCTACATAAATTTTCTGTTGATTCTGAGCACATTGCAAATTTTCCTTACGTGCTTTCAATATATCTTGGCATTCCTGAAGCACATCACGAGATTTGGGAACATTACTCTGATCAAAAGCAAGATCAATGAAAGATGGTGCATCATACCCATATAATGCTCTGAAAGGAGTCATACCGATAGATATATGATATGTAGTATTATAGCAGTATTCACCCAAATATAACCAACGAACCCAAGCTTTCTGTTGTCCAGATACATAATTACGAAGGTATCCCTCAACCCACTTGTTTACTATTTATGTCTATCCATCGGTTTGTGGATGATAACTCGTACTGTGATTCAACTCTGTACCTATCAGTCTGAACAGTTCCCCCCAAAATATACTCAAAAATCTGCTATCTTGGTCGCTGATTATATTTTTCGGTAAACCATGTAAACGGAACACCTCTTGAGAGAACAATTCTGCGAGCTGGACAGCTATGAATTCTGTAGTGATAGAGAAGAAATGTGCAAATTTAGTTAATCTGTCAACCACAACAAAAATGCAATCTTTACCTTGAGATCGCGGTAGGATTGTAATGAAATCCATTGATATACTTTCCCATTTCTGTTCTGGTATAGGTAATGGCTGCGATAGACCTGCAGGATAAGTATGCTCTGCTTTATTTTGTTGGCAAGTGATGCATTCTTTGACATAACGAAGGACATCATTTTTTAGTCCTTTCCAAGTGATTCTTTCCCGTATTTGTCGATAAGTTTTGAAGTATCTGGGGTGCCCTACTAAAGGAATATCATGCACGGATTGGAGGATTTTCTCTTTCAACTTCGAACCTGAAATCAAGTAAATCCTGTCCTTGTAATAGATAACATCATTTACAACCTTATATTTTTCATCTTGTATATTACCATCTAGCAAATCACATGCAAAAAAATCCTTAGAGTATTCAACCAGCAATAAAGATTTCCAATCAGCTGTTACTACAGATAATGCATTTATTTCAGGCCTTCTAGATAATGCATCTGCAACAACATTGTTTTTACCTTTCACATATTCAATTTCAAAATCATAAGCTTGGATCTTACTGATCCATTTTTGCTGCCTGTCATTCAAGTCTGTCTATCCCAAGAAATATCTCAAACTGTTATGGTCAGTTCTTACTATAAATTTGCCACCAACCAAATATTGTCTAAATTTTGCCAATGCGTGCATGATTGCCAACATTTCTTTGTCATAAATAGAATACAATCTCTCAAGGTTACTAAGTTTCTAGCTTTCATAAGCTATAGGATGTTTATTTTGCATTAAGATTGCTCCTATTCCCTCACCAGATGCATCACATTCCAAGACAAAAGGCTGATTAAAATCTGGAACTGCAAGTACTGGGCAAGAACTCATTTCCTCTTTAAGTTTCTCAAAAACTTGTTGTGCTTCCTCAGTCCATCGGAATGCCCCCTTTTTGGTAAGATCTGTCAATGGTGCCCCAAGCTATGAAAAACCTCTGACAAATCTCCTATAATAACTGCATAATCCAGTGAATCCTAGTAGATCTGTAAGATTTTGTGGCGGTGGCCAATCCGAAATGGCTCTTATCTTTTCTTGATGAACCTGTACACCTGTAGCACTGATCATATGCCCTAAATACAAAATTTTTGTCATTCCAAATTCACATTTAGAAGCCTTTGCATAAAGCGATTGAGATTCCATAATACCAAGAACTATATCAATATGTTTCAAGTGATCCTCCCAAGTTTTGTTGTAAATCAATATATCATCAAAGAAAACTAGCAAAAATTTCCTCAACTGTTTGTTAAAGATATGACTCATACAAGACTGAAATGTTGCCGGAGCATTTGTTAAACCAAACGGCATAACCAAGAATTCATAATGACCATAATGACAACAAAAAACAGTTTTTATGAATATCTTGATCTCTTAACTTAATTTGATGATATCCTGACCTCAAATCAATTTTAGAAAAATAAACATCACCATGTAATTCATCTAACAACTCATCAATTCAAGGAATTGGATACCTATTTTTGATTGTCTTCTTGTTAAGAGCATGGTAATCAATACACATGCGAAGAGTTCCATCCTTCTTTTTGACCAGTACTACTGATGATGCAAAAGGACTAGAACTAGGCCTGATATGTCCCATATCCAACAATTCCTTAATTGCCCTTTCTATTTCATCCCTAAATGTTTTAGGATGTCTGTAAGGAGTTGAGATAACGGGTTTGGCACCTTCTTCTAATTCAATGGTATGTTCAAATCCTCTGTCAGGCGGAACTTCTGGAGGTATATCACTAAAAACCAAATTATGTGAATCTAATACTTTTAACAAATCATCCTGATAATGTTTAGATTCAAATCCTGATACCTTGTTAGAGATTAAACATTGTGACGACCATGCCACATCTCCATGTCTGAAAATAGCCTCCATTCTTTTAGCACTAACGATCCTGGGACCACCGTTAGACATACCACGAAGCACTACTTTCTTATCATCAATCTTAAAAGAAAATTCCAATCTTTTAAAACTCTGAGTGTACTCATCTAATGTTTCCATCCATTGAATGCCCAAAACAACATTAGTATCAGCTAAATCAATCACATAAAAATCATCAGTAACAGTATAATTGCCAAGAGTAATACTCAATTTAGGAACTTTATGAATACTAGACAAATTAGTTCCACCTGCTACTCTAACATCAAAACCTTCATGTTTTTCAGTTTGCAATCCACGTTTTTCCACAAGAGCTGCATCTATAAAATTATGAGTAGAACCACTATCAAGCATGACAACCACACACTGCCCATTCAAAACTCCTCTAACTCTGAAAATATTATAATGTGGTGTTCCTATCATAGATGCTATTACCCCTTCTCCATGTTTAGTACCTGTCTCTAATTTTGTGTTCTGTGGTGCAGGTTCTATGTTAGGTTCAACATTCTCTTCATCGTCACTATTTGACATAACCTCAATGTAATGAATTTTTCCCTTTCCCAAACATCTATGTCCTGGCTGCCATGATTCTCTACAGCTGAAACATAGTTTTTTACTTCTGAGTTCTTCCCTCTCTTCTTTATCTAACTTGTTTTTAGGGAAATTATCTTTATTGAAAAGTTGTTTGTCATTTTCAGGTTTAGGTGGTGGTGCTTTATTAAAAAATTTCCCTTTTGAAGATGGTTCCAATTCTCTTGCTCTTTTAATAGCTGTTTGTAAAGTAGGAGGGTTCAAGGACTTAACCCAACCTTTGAGTGAATCAGACAATACATCTATGAATATCACAATTTTGTGTCTCTCTGAAATTTCAGTTACTAAACCTGCCAATTTTTCAAATTCAGAAATGTATTGTTCAACAGTTCCAAATTGCTTAAGCTGAGTTAAATCTTTTAGATGAAGTTCAGGATCTTTAGAATCAAATCTGTGAATAAGTTTCTCAATGAATTCAACATATGTAATAATCTGATTATGACCCAAAGTTACTTGCCCATGGTGCCACCATTCGTGTGCTACACCATCAAGATGTAATGCTGCATATTTGATTGCTTCATCTTCCAACATAGGATTTAATTGAAAGTAGGTGTCAAGTTTTTGCAAACAAGCCCTAGCTGTGGTTTTCCCCGACCCATCAAAGTAAGGAATAGACATCTTACTGATTTTCCTCTGTAATTCATTGTTATTCCCTCGCTGTTCTCTTGGCCTATGTTTCATTCTAACATCCAAGTACTCTCTAAATGTCATTGTTAACCTAAAATCATCCCCTAATAATAACCAATCATGGTGTATCTCATCCTGTAATTCTCTAATTGTCGGTTTGTTTTTTGGTTGCACATTCCTAACAGTGAAAGTTGCCATAAAAGGTCTGGTTGTTCCTGTTCTTTCCGGCTGATTATTATTGACAAAATGCTCATCTCTACCCCCATTGTTTGCCCCAACATTATGGTGTTGATTATTTCCATTATTTTGATGCTGATTAATAAATTGGGTCATTAAATTAGTCATTCTGTTGACATTGTCCTGCATTTCTTGTTGACTTCTAATTAAAGTTGTTATGAGATCCCTATTGTTTTCAAGTTCTCCCATACTGTTTATTTCAAAAGTAATCTCTTCGTCAGTTGCCGTATGGCTGTACTCAATTTCAAACTGAATAGAAGAGCTACTTTGTGCTAAAGGCAAGTTTTGATCTCTGTTTTGTTGAACCCTAGTATTCCGAAAGTTACCATACTCAGCTACACATAGAATTTTCAACTCAAAAACACCCTACAAGCTGGCAAGATTTCTACGCTCTGATACCACTATAAAATTCCCTAGCTAGGATTTGATTGCACTCAGTTGTATAACCAAGATATAACAGAAAATTGTTTGTACAGCACAGCCAATGGTGGAAATGAACATCTTATACAGTATTTTCTTAATTTGGAGTCTTCCTTATTTGTTCAATGCACAGTGGCTCTAATTCTATTTTAATAATCACTGATAAGCATAGAAAACTAGAACAATCATTACTCACAGACATTGATATCAATTTATTAAATATTCCATCAAGGAACAGAAAGAATTTCTTTTCATGATGCACCTGGTAAGTAAGTTGTGACCGCCGGTTATAGACTTCACGTTGATGCCAAACTTGTTGTAGAACGCTTACCCAAGGATCTTCATAACTCTTCAATGGATAAGCCAGAAGGATACACTTCGGGTTACAGCCAATTTACTAGAGCTTTGTACTACCGGAACAAGCATATGTGTCAAGTCTGAGACTCTGAATTTTCACGGTATGCGAAATGCTATGAAGCGCTTCCACATCCTCCACGCGATGTCAACAACCTCCACACCGCGGCAAAAACAAACCACTTCTCTTCACGATAACTGCCGGCTCCACACCACATGTAGTAAAGACAATCTTCACGCTACAACCTGATAACGGGTTACAGAGGCACGGAAAGATGGTGTACATTGACGTCGTGTTTCGGGTTACAGAGGCACAGAATGATAGTGTGCGTTGACGCCGTGTCTCATTCTCCACACCTTTGCTGATCGTATTTGCAATCTTGCGTGTAAAAATATGCATACCCGCATCATACACCAAGGGATCTCTCGTCAAAACTTCACTTTGCTTCAATCAATAACGATTCTTCTCCAGAATCGTGCGACCAATAGGCTAATCAATGACTGACGAAAGGCAAATTAACTTCGAAATGTGTATTAACACACAAGTAATCAAATCTTTTCTTCCCGCCCTCAATGTCGAAGCCAAAGCCATGCCTTTATTCTCAAAATAAGTTGGTTTTATTATTTCCTGCAAGAAACTACCTTATTACTTAAATAATAGTTGAGAACTATTAGTTAAATAATTACAGTGTTTATTCCACTTTATTCAACAATGCTTTAATAATATTAATTATTTATATTAATCTATGAATGGGATATTAATATAAAATAATTAATATTGTTTCAAATTTACTTTTTGCACCTTATTTATTAGGGGACATTACAGCTTCAGACTTCGTGTTTTGTTTTTTCTTTCTAGCACTGGACATTAATTTTTTTTTTAAAGTTTTGTGGCCTTATTTTTGGGAGTGGAGCAGACATTGTTTTATGTGCTTCAGGTGACTCTTCAACGGATTTAAAAAATGCACCATTGCCTTCAAAGAGAATTATAACATGATATTTGGTGGAGTGCGTTGATAGGGAGTAAGAGGGAGCTGTCAAAGGTGTGCAGAGTTGTTTTCAATGCGGGCAACAGCATAATGACATGTTATTATTCAATTCTAATTGATCGGTTGATGTTGTTTCAAGGAGAGACATTTTTTTTTTAAAAACACGAATTGTGGAAGGAAGTGTACCATTTCACAACATCACCCCATCAAAATGGGGACCCCCTCTTTTCTTCAGGCCTAGGATCTCTTAGTATGATCTCTCTTGTAGTTTGAGTGAGTGGGGTGAGAGTGGTCGTCAATAAGATTGAGCAAAAGCCTATGGTGGCAAAATGTTGAAGAAGAATAGTCAAATTGAGCATAGAGAGAAGGAATTTGGGTGAAGGAGTCCCTTAGACAAAGCCTAGTCAACCATGCAGGTGTTTCCTTCGTTATCCAAATGACCCAATTGTACTTCAATGAGAGCTGAGATGCAGGAGCAAAATTTGACTAAGTATGCAAGAATTTCCATTGCTCCTTATTTGGAGCATATTCACTTCCTTTGCTCCAGTCTTGGAGCGAATTTTGCTTCCTTTGCCCTTGGTCAGGAGCGAAATCCCTTTTCTCTTTGCAGGAAGTCTTTGTTTGAGCAAAAAATTGGATCTATTGTGAGGTATTCATACATCGCCCCATTGCAAATGGGGACCCCCACTTTTTTCGCTTTCTAGGTTAGTCGTCTTAGCTTAGTTGTTAGTTGTGTCCTTGCTATTAACCTTTGCATTAAAGAGATATAGGTTCTAAAATGGCTAGGAGTCAAGTGGATAGTCTTGCATGAGTGTGAAGTAGGTTCACAAAGTCTAGATTTCATGAATGAAGAAGGATTAGAAGGTCACTTCAAGTGCTACTTTTGGGGAGCAAATTTCACTTCATGAACACTCCTCATGTAAAGAACTAAAATTTGCTCTGAGACTTCGTGATGTCCATGTCATTATATATTGAAGTCAAGGATGTAAGTGAAAGTGAGCAAGGGAGAATTTAATCGTGATTTGAGATCCACTTCATAAGCTCAACCTCGGGAGAGATTTCACGTTCAAGGTCAGGGGAGTGAACTTCAACTTCATGACTTGCCTTCTTGGAGCGAATTTCATACTTCATGACTTTGCATTTTGAAGTGAATTTCATACTTCATGAGTAGCAAGTTTGGAGCGAACTTCATGAGACCAACCTCAAGAGCGAACTTCATCTTCAAAGCCTCAGGAGTGAATTTCAACTTCATGACTTCATGTTTCGGAGCGAAATTCATGACTTCAAGAATTGAAGTGAACTTCATGAGCTGGCAAATTTGAGCGAACTTCATGAATGAGAAGATTGGAGCGAATTTTACACAAAACAAACTTCATCACTTGCTGCCTTGGAGCAAACTTCATGACTTCACTTCTTGGAGCAAACTTCATGAGTGAGACTTTTGGAGTGAACTTCATGCTTGAAAGATTTGGAACGAGCTTCTTCATGTTGGAAATGGAAGAATGAGGGAAATTGCCTGCTTCATGATCAAACACTCAAGAGAAAGCTTCATGAGTTCACCTTTTGGAGCGAATTTCCAACTTCATGACTTCATGTTTTGGAGCGAACTTCATGACTTCACCTCTTGGAGCGAACTTGAACTTCATGAGTTGGACTTTTGGAGCGAAATTCATGAATAAGGAGATTGGAGTGAATTACATCTTCAAGCCTTCATGAGCGAAGTTAGGAATAAAGGAATAAAGCAAGTTTGAGAACATGAACTTCATGAATTCAACATTTAAATCGAACTTCATGAGTTGCAAGTCTGGAGCGAACTTCATGACTTCATGTTTTGGAGCGAAATTCATGACTTCACCTTTTGGAGCGAACTTTATGTTTGGAAGAGACAAGCAAGCTTAGCAAGCAATGTGATTGAAACAAGACATCATGTGTACACCCCTTAGAGCGGATTTCAAATGCACTTCATGAATTGCCTTCTTGGAGCGAAATTTCCAACTTCATGAGTTGCCTTCTTGGAGGGAAATTTCCAACTTCATGAGTTGCCTTCTTGGAGCGAAATTTCCAACTTCATGAGTTGTCTTCTTGGAGCGAAATTTCCAACTTCATGAGTTGCCTTCTTGGAGCGAAATTTCCAACTTCATGAGTTGCCTTCTTGGAGCGAATTCTCCAACTTCATGAGTTGCCTTCTTGGAGCGAAATTTCCAACTTCATGAGTTGCATTTTTGGAGCGAACTTCATGAGTTGGGGTATTGGAGCGAATTTCACATTCAAGGCTTCACAAGCAAAATGGAAGATAAAGGAATGAAGCAAATTTGAGAACATGAACTTCATGAATTCAACATTTAGAGTGAACTTCATGAGTTGCAAGTTTGGAGTGAACTTTACAAAATGAATTTCATGAGTCAATGAAATGAAGCGAACTTTATACAAAATGCACTTCATGAATTAGATTTTAAGAGTGAACTTTAGGAGTTGAGGATTTGGAGCGAATTTCTACAAAGGCAAACTTCATGACTTAGAAGATTGGAGCGAATTTCATGAATAAGCAAGGTGATTGAAACAAGCTTCATGTGCACGCTATCTAGAGTAATCTTCATCTTCAAACCTACATGAGCAAATCTCAACCTCATGAATTAGCATGCATGAGCGAATTTCATATTGAATTTCACAAACTCAATATGCAAGAGTGAACTTCATGAATGGACCGAGGGGAGCGAACTTCATGTTCTGAGCTGCGAAAGTGAATTTCAAGAATGAAAGTAAATTCAAAGGCAAGACAAGGGCAACTTAATGAACATCAAGGGTGGAATAAACTTCAAGAGCTCCTCCCTACAAGCACAAAAACAACTTCAAGTGTTGCTTCATAAGGACGAATTCTCTTTATATGTTCTTATTAAATCTATATATCAAGTATATTTGATACTCGCTTGTTTGTTTTGTAGGAGATGAAGCAAGGAACAAGGAGCTGCAAGCAATAGAGCGGGATATCTTCAAGGTTCTCGCTCTATCACATTGACATGGAAAGATCACACGAGTGCAAAGGAGAAATTATCTAACTACCTCAAGGCACTAGACCATCAAGGAAGGACAACGTACATGATGGAAAGATGTTTTACAATCTTGAATTCCCTTCGGGAATCCAAGAATCGAAGTGAGTACAATGAGGAGCTACATTCAACCAGTTGCATCATTCATCAAGTCAAAAAAACCAAGGAGGATCAACCAAAGTCATCACAAGACCTACATCAAACATGATTGAAGAAGCAGATAGTTCAGAAGAGTTGATCAAAGTCTGCTTCACATCATCATTATCACATTGAGCAACTGAATAATGTTGAGTATCAAGAGATATCTCTCAACATCCCTTCATAATGATGAATCAAATCAAGTCTACAAAATGCAAGATTGAGGTGGCAGCCCAGTCATCCCTTCCACCAATCAGAGAGGTCCACATCAGCACGTCCTGATTCAATGAATCAAGCTCATAGATGAAGGCACAAACTCCAATGTAACTACCCTCAATATCTATTGGTCCACATTCTCTAAATGTAATTATCTCATTGGCTAAGAAGAGTTGGTTGTAACAAACCCTAATTAGGATTTCATTGTAAAATCTTGGTCATTGATCTCAAATTGATCTGAGCCATTAAATTGTATTGAGAGCACTATAAAAGGCTCAAGTCTCTCAATTATAGAGGTTAATAGTTAGTAGTGAGGAGAATAGTTAATAGCTAGCAAATAGAGAATAGAATAGCAAATAAAATAGAAGTTAGAGTAGGAGAAGGCAAAGATTGTTGTCAAACCTTGTTGTAAAGAACAATTGATTTCATTGAAGTTATGGTGAATTTGATTCGTTACTTCAACAACTCGCATGGTCTTTACTTCTCAATTTGCTTTCATGTTGATTAAATTGAGTGGAGGAATTTGTTGAATGTATTCGTGTGGAATCTGTTTTATCCATACCACTAGCCTCTTACTGATTGTAAGCTTGCCTTGTGTGGTCAACTGGAATGATATGAGCTTAACTTTGAATCGTTCTACATTCATTGCTTACGCATTAACTTGAATGGTGATCAATGTTTGATGGTATTGATTCGAACATCTTTGAAATATCCTTAGAAGATTGCACTGAGCTTGTGTCAAATTGTTCTATTTGATGGTGAGACCTCGTTCAGTACTGTTGTGACCTTTTTCAAACATCTCCCCATTGCAAATGGGGACCCTCTCTTTTCCTGCTTTCTAGGGTTTTGTTAGTGTCCTATGACCTTTTGCTGCAGTTTCACCAAGCCTTGTCCAGTTCAGAGCATTTCAGGCCCTGACAATTGAAAGTTAGTTTTTGCAAGTTATGTGATTCCGAAATGCGAACACCACCAGAGTGCTTAGAGAGACCAAAGGACGAAGATCGCAATTGATTTAAACGAATTTGGACAACTTTCTATTTTTAGAAAGTTTGCTTTTTTGCTTTTTCCTATTTTTTAGGAAGTTTCGTTTTTGGCATTTTCAGCCCGATCCTCGGTATGGCTATTTTTAGAAGGTTTTTCCTATTTTTTAGGGATATCTGCTTTTGGCTTTTTCGGGATGCAAACCTAGGGTTTACACTTGTACCACTGACCAACTTCGACTGGAACTCGAAAATTCCAAGCTTTGACCTAAAAAGCTAAATCCCTAGATTTTAGGATTTTTGCTTTTTCGGGATGCAAACCTAGGGTTTACACTTGTACCACTGACCAGCTTCGACCGGAACTCGAAAATTCCAAGTTTTGACCTAAAAAAGCTAAATCCCTAGATTTTAGGCTTTTTGCTTTTCGGGATGCAAACCTAGGGTTTACACTTGTACCATTGACCAGCTTCGACCGGAACTTGAAAATTCCAAGTTTCGATCTAAAAAGCTAAATCCCTAGATTTTAGGCTTTTTGCTGCTTCAGATGATCCACCTAAGCATGGATTTCAAATTTCAAGTTAATCCGGTTAAATTAGATTAAACTGTGAAATTTTGAAGTTTCTCTGAAAATTATTCTAAGTCTAGCTAACAAGGGTTTTGAAGTATTTTTGCAGGTTCAAACCCCACCACGATGCAAGAGAGGCCATGAAGGAGCCTTGCCTAAAGTCCGCCATGCCTTAGAAGACTGTGTGGGTGCTCAACCTGAAGTCCGCCATGTCTTGGGAGGTCACATGGGTGCTCACCTCAAAGTCCGCCATGCCTTTGGGGGTCACATGGGTGCCAAGCCAGAAGTCAGCCATGTGTTGAAGAGGCCATGATGGCCAGCACCACCAAAGTCTGCCCAAGCAAGAGGAGGGATGCCTAAAGTCCGCCCAAGGGCTAGAGAGGTCATGTGGGAGCTAAGGCCAAAGTCCGCCATGCCTTAGGAGAGTCATGAAGAGGGACCTTCAAAGTCTGCCCCAATGCCTTAGCCAAATTTTCACCTTGATAGAGGCCATGAAGGAGGACACCTCAAAGTCTGCCAAGGCTAAAGGGGTCATGTGGGTGCCAGGTCTAAAGTCCGCCAAGGCTAAAGGGGACATGTGGGAGCTAACTTCAAAGTCCGCCCCAATGCCTTAGCCAAATAACATCAACAATGGAGGCCATGAAGGTGCCTTAGCCAAAGTCCGCCACGCCAGATGGAGGTCATGATGGAGCCCTCTCCCAAGTCCGCCAAAGTAAGAGAGCAAGGTAGGAGGTGCCAAGTTTAAAGTCCGCCTTGCATTTGGAGGTCATGTCGGAGCTAACAACAAAGTCCGCCCAAGCATGCCAAGTGATAGAGGAGGGATGCCTAAAGTCCGCCCAAGGGCTAGAGAGGTCATGTGGGAGCTAATGCCAAAGTCCGCCATGCCTTAGAAGAGTCATGAGGAGGGACCTTCAAAGTCCGCCCCATGCCTTAGTTAAATTTACACCTTGATGGAGGCCATGAAGGAACACTCACCAAAGTCCGCCAAAGGTTAGAGAGCCATGTAGGAGGTGCCACCAAAGTCTGCCATGCCTAAGGGGACTCACCAAAACTCCGCCCATGGTGCTGGTCACCAAAACTCCGCCCAAGGTGCTACTGAGTGAATGGCCTTGAAACTCCGCCCTATCCTACCATGTTGGTGGCCAACCCTTCAAAGTCCGCCATGTTTTGGAAGAGGCCATGATGGCCAACACTCTAAAGTCCGCCATGTGTGTGGGGTGCCCAAAGGGTGAAGTCCAAAGTCCACCCTATGTTGGAGACCCATCAAAACTCCGCCCTACCCTAGCAAAATGATGCAAAGGTCTAGAAGTCCGCCTATGTTGGAGATGTCTTAGAAGTCCGCCTAGGGGGTGTGTTCCAAAGTCCGCCCTATGCCTTAGCTAAAAATTCGCCTTGATTGAGCTTTGCTCAAAGTCCGCCCTCCATGTTGAAGGGACCCTTCAAAACTCCGCCCAAGGAAGTAGATGCTAAGTATGATGTTGAAGAGCCTTCTCAAACCCCGCCATGCCTTGGAGAGGTAAGGAAAGTCCGCCCAAGTTTGAGGAAGATGAAGGTAAGCCTCCAAAAGTCCGCCTGCACATAAAAGTCAAACAAAATCAACGAAAATACAAAGTGATGTCATGAAAATCCTTCAAGATTTCGAACTTAAATCCAAAATAGAAAGTTTTCAAAAGGAGAATATTGGAAGATTGATAAGGATTTCGAACTTAAATCCAAAATGGAAAGTTTTTTTTAAAGAAAATATTGGAAGATTAATAAATATTTCGAACTTATAGCCAAATTGGAAACTTTTGGAAGATATTTTCTTTGAATTTGGAAACATGACAACACTTTCCAAAAGAATGAAGTTAAAATTGGAAACATGATTTGGAAGATTTTAAGGGTTTCTGATTGAGGATTTAACTTTATTTACAAATAATTCGTTGTAAACTTCATTTCTACACCAAGAAGTTCGAAAATATTAAGGAGAGCATAGTAAAATACTTTCAGTTTGGAGTTCATCTGGAGAAAGTTTTGGATATTGCTGGAAGATGGATAAACTTTTTTGACAAAAGTTTCACAAATTTTTTGGAGAAAGACAACCAGTATAAGGACGAATTATTGAATCTCTCCTGAATTTTTGAGTATTTTTGAAGGTGAAATTAAATTCATGATGCAGATTTATGTATTTTCTGAGTTTTTCCAGAGTTTGAGAAATGATTTTTAGTAAATTTGTTGGAATTTCTAAGGGAGGAAAATCATTTTTTTGGCTAAGTATAAGAAATTTTCGGAGTTATAACACTTGGTGTTGGATTGTAATCACAGTTATCTTGAAGGTTGGAGAATTTACATGTGAAAATCCCATTCTCATGGCTAAGTATGAAAATGAAGTGAAATTTTCCAAACACTTAGCCGTTCGCAGCCTCGATTTTCTTTAATCCAAGATAGATTTCTAACTTATTTGCCTTTGGTTTTGCAGGTCGCAAGAGGAAATAGAAGCGGGATCATCATAGAGATCGTAGTTGGAGTTCACAGGCAAGGTTCATCCGGGCGTGAAGATAGCCAAAATTTGGCTAAGTATGGGAAATGTTGAAGGCATGTCAGGGTATCAAGAAGAAGGACATGATCATAGCGAATGCCTGAACAGCTTGATCCCATCATTTCATATTTGCAAGGGGTTACCCAAAGCTTTTTAACCCTCCTCCCACGCAACATAAATTGGCAACTGAAGGCAGGATCATCACAGAAAACACAAATGGAGTTTCGAGCCAATTTCAGAATTGAAAACAGGACCACGAGCAAGGTTCGTCCGAGCATAGAGAGGGACAAAATTTGGCTAAGTATGAGAAATACTTCGCGAAGAGATTTCTTCTCCAAATTCGAGGCACTTGAAAGAATCTCAAGGCATCAAGAAAGAAAAGTTCTCAGACTTGGTGAAAATATGGGAAAGTTAAATAAACTTCCAACTTCTTGAAGGATTTCATCTCTTGAAGGAATTAAAAAGACAAGCTCCCAAGCAGAATCAAATGGCGACAAGAAGGAATCAAATTTCCATACTTAGATGATTTCTTGACACAAATTGGAGAATTCAAGGAAGACATCCAACACGTTGAGGTGGCGCCTTGTCATTTTCCAACCAATCAGATCGCTCCAAGTCAGCATGTCCAGGTTCGATGAACATGACTTATCAAGAAGCTTCTAGAAGGGCACACTTCACAATGCAACAACCTTCTATTTTCATTGATGGTTCATATTTAGCAAGAAGGACAAGTGTCCCAAATGTAATTGGTCGAGGGTAGTTAGTTTTGGGAAACCCTAATTAGGGTTTATAGCTTTCAATCTGGGCCCTTGATCACTGTTTGATCTCGGCCGTTCATTTATTCTTGAAAACTATATAAGGCTACCTCCTCTCATTTGAAAAGGGTGAGGTTTTTGATGTATTGTTGCTTAAGGTCATTTCCAGATAATATATTGCATGTGCGCTGCTTTGTAATCTCTATTATTTGAATGATTTGCATGGTTTCAATTGCCTCAACACTTAGAATTAATTTAGTTTTGCTTTCATTGTTGTTAATTTGAATGAAGGATTTGATAAGTATCAATTGATGGTGTGTCTCCGCTCATACTTTTGGTAAATGGATGATTTCCATTCTACCGTGCAAAGTTAGTCTGAGCCTATCCCCTGTGCATCCCAACATCTCGATCATAAGCACAACCCATTGAAGATTGCACCAGCCTTGTGTAGTTGTCCCTAGTGTGGCGAAGCAAGGCTTGGTTTCTCGAGAGCACCCAATTGACACCATCTCCAAAATTCGTAGGATTAGATTAGCCTTCCTAAACCCTATCTCTTTTTCCCTTTCTTTTGAAAGTCTAAATCCTAGAAAATTTCCAAAAAAAAAAGAAGGGCCTAAATTGCTAAATCCATCTAAGTCCAGCAGTTCAAAAATACTTGTCAAACGTAAGTCCCCCTTGAAAATTTCAGCATACACTACCCAAGAAGCTATTCCACTAAAGTCGCTTGTTCGCACGTATAGACCTTGGAATCAGTAGTGATTTTTCAGGAGAGGATAGAATACCTTCGGGTATCCTATCCTAATGTTTGGTAGATGATAAAACAGACACCAACAAGTACAATTCCATCTAATCATTCATCCATCTTCTTACAATCTAGGCCTTAATATAAACTCTCTCAACCCTTTACCTTTTGTCATTTTTTTAAACTCAAGTTAGTTTAGGATCAAAAGGCATCACCATATTGCAATATTAGATGATCAAGTTCCAGCGATTCAAGCATTCAAGCATTCAAATGTAAGTCCCCTTGTGATACCAGCAATCACATCAACCAACAGAGCTTATCCACATGTAGTGACCCTACATTCATGAACCTTGGAGTCTTCTCAAGTGATCCTTAAGCTAATCTTCAGCATTTGAGAGATTTTGTTCAAGAGAGGATACGATACTTTAGGTATTTTATTTTGTGTTCGCATGTGCATACAAAACACATCAACAGGATCCTTGATCAATAACATTGAATTGAGCTAGGTGTGGAGGTCTCTTCCTTTGCTCCTTATCTGGAGCGAAATCCTCTTCTATTGCCCTCATATTGGAGCGATGTGAACTTCTTGGGCATACTGGAGGGTGATAAACTAATCTAGTGTCTTCACAATCACTTTAATCATTCAAATTCATCAAGTTCATCAAGATTTTGACTAAGAAATGGAGGAGAGATGGCAAATTAGAGTTATTTCCATTGCTCCTCTCCAGGAGCGAAAAACACTTCCTTTGCTCCTCTATAGGAGCGAACTCACCTTCTATTGCCCCATCTTAGGAGCGAAATCATCTCTAGACCATTCATTGAGAGTTTTGATAATCCTTTTGTACATGAAAGCAAAACCTAAGGCATGAGTTGATGAGACCGAGTTAGAGGATGAATCTGAGTTCATTTCCATTGCTCAAGGGTCAGAGCGAAAAACACTTCCTTTGCTCCTCTTTAGGAGCAAACTCACCTTCTATTGCCCCATCTTAGGAGCGAAATCATCTCCAAACCATTTATTGAGGGCTTTTGATAATCCTTTTGTGCATGAAAGCAAAACCTAAGGCATGAGTTGATAAGACCGAGTTAGAGGATGAATTTAAGTTCATTTCCATTGTTCAAGGTTCAGAGCAAAAAAACACTTCCTTTCCCCTCTTCTAGGAGCAAAATATGCTTCCTTTGCTCTCCCATGAGAGCGAATTTGTTTCTAGAGCCTCACGTTAAGATGATTTAATGCATTCGAGTTGATGGAATGAAAGGAATGGGTAAAAGGAATTAAGTTTCAACATGGAGACTATTTCCATTGCTCCTCATTTGGAGCGATTTTCACTTCCATTGCTCCTCATTGGGAGCAAATTTGACTTCCTTTGCTTGAGCTTGGGAGCGAAGTTGATTTTAGAGACCCCCTAAGGTTGATTTGACACCTTCATATATATAAATGGCAAAGTATCCAAACAGAAGTTGATGAAGAGTGAAGTTGAGTTCATTTCCATTGCTCCTTATTTGGAGTGAAATTTGCTTCCATTGCTCCTCTCTAGGAGCGAATTTGACTTCTATTGCCCCAATCTTAGAGCGAAATCATCCTCAAAGCATTCAATGAAGGTGATCTAATGAATTTTGCACATGAGGACTAAATCTTAAGATAAGTTGATGAATGGGAAGCGAGTAGATAAAATTTGGTTAAGTTTGCAACAACTTCCTTTGCTCCCCTCCAGGAGCGAATTGTGCTTCCATTGCCTCCCTTTAGGAGCGAAATACTCTTTCTTTGCTCTTGGATAGGAGAGAAGTTGATTTCAAAGCTCTTCTTAAGGTTAATTTGACATATTTTCACATATGAATGGCTAAAGAACTTAAGGTTTGAGTTGATGGAATGGAGAGAGTGAATAAAATTTTGGCTAAATGGTGAATTTGGGGGTTACTTCCATTGCTCCCTGAGTGGAGCGAATTCCCCTTCTTTGGTTCCTCCTTGAGAGCAAAAAGCCTTAAGCATTTTAATGATAATTTGGAGCATTCCACATAAGAGTGATGATGATTTTGAGGCGTAAGAATGTGAAATTGGTGAAAGTTAGCTAAGAAAGTTGGGTTTCTTACCACTTCCATTACTCATGATTAGAAGCGACATTCATTTCCATTGCTGGAGTCTAAAAGCGAACTTCCATTGCCTTGAGGATGGAGCGAATTTCATTGCCATTGCTCCCTTCTTGGAGCGAAAAATAGTTCCATTGTTCCCTTTTAGGAGCGAATTTGTTCAATGACAACGGCTAGCAATTTGAAAAACATATTTTTGGCGCCAATAGCATAAATTCAAAAGGAGTAATGTTAAGTCGGCCACCCTGAGATAATAAATTTAATTTTTATTTGCATAAGACCAAGTCGGCCTTCACCCTAAAAGACACATCTCCCCCTTAAGGCGCCTATATAAGGAGACTCCAAGCATTCATTTGGTCACCAATTCAAAGTGAATCTTCTCTCTAATAGCGAATTTCAATAACAAATCAGCGATCCCAATCAGCATCATTAGCGAATTTGATCAGCAAGACAGTGAACTCAATCAGCAGCGAAGCATACCATCACCGAATTTAATACAAGAGGGGCGAATTTGTTCACTCACATTCAGCACCAGCAAGCTTGCTGAGTATTCTCAGTCACATCCTTTGATCAAGAAGCATCTATATCAGGTTAAAATATCAAAAAACCAGAGGTATGTGCAATCTTCAATTGGTGCAGGTCTGATTAATGCCAATTTTTTTTATCATTTTGTTAAAATTAGGTCTGTTAACTTCATAAGTTTTGAAGGCTGAAGTGCAGATAGACATAACTAAAATAGAGGAATTAGTCCTATTAGATGTTCATTTTTATATTTGTTTGAGCTTAAATTGAATCAATGTTATAAGCTATTTTATTGTCATTTCTAAGGTTTAATAGGTGTTGAAATCAATAGTTTGCACATTATTCACCATAACCCTAACTTAGATAATCCTCATAGGTGAAGAATGGCAGCGCCAAAGGCTAGTGGGGCTGGTGCACGTCAAGCACTCATCAAGGAAGATCAAAAGAGCGAGGTGTTGGAGACTAAGATCATGTCTCATCGGAACAACATAGGAGATACCAACCTTGGGAAATTTGATCCCAAGAAGTTCTGGGGCTCGTCATACACAAGCAAGCCCACTACGACAGCAAAGAAGATGATGTATAGTGGAATCATAAAAGAAGCTGGCTTCCCTCCCGCCGTTCAATGCTATGAATTGATGGCCAAACACTATGATTCCCACACAAGGACAATAGTGGTGAAGGATGGAAGAGTGCTTGCCTACCTTATGGAAGCTGCCATTAGTGAAGCCTTCCACTTAACTGAGCCGAGAGACATGATCTACAAGAGCGTAGAAGGAGCTAAATCGGTTTATGAGGATGATCCAGAAGCATGTTCGGAAATTATCAACAAATATTGGCTATTGAAGAGTAGACCCGACAAAAGCAAGATGCCTAGCAAGCCACATAGAGTTGATTTCAAGGATGAGTTCAAGGATTTCATCACTCTACTCAATCGACTTGTAGGTGCACCACAAGCATTCTACTTCGATGTTTTTCTTCATAGAGACAGTCACTCATGGCAAGGATACAATCAATTGGGCAAGACTCATCAGCAATAACCTGGATGTTCGACTGAGGAGACTCATCCGCACTAGGTCATTCAACATGAGTTCCTATGTCATATACTCTCTTGCTAGGAATTATGAGTATGCTGGACTGATGTATAGAGGCATAGTTGGAAGAGGACCAGGAGAAATAAGAGCTTGTGAGGGATATACACAGCTACACCATCTGACTAAGCAACATTATAGAAGGGTCAATGATGCCTTCACTATGCATATCACAAGGATTCTACAAGGTGGGATTCATCAACAGTTGTCTCCAGCGGCACAAGCATTGATCAAGCAATTTGGTGCATGGTTCATTCAATTCCCGAAGTTCAGCTACATAAGGATTCAAGGATGCCCTTCTTCTCCTTACATGTTGCCACGCTATCCGATGAATAGGATAGTGCTACTTGAAGTGGTGAGGCAATTAGCAGCATATGTCATGGCATATAGGCATAAACATGGGTCTAGCATCTCTTTCCCCATTTCACTTGGAGATTCTATTGAAGTTTGTCCTTCCCTTCAAGCAGCTGAGAATGCAGAAGAAGAGTTATCTCTCTACTCACTTACACCATTTTGCTCCTAGAGATAACTTTGACCCTTATGATAACGTAAGGGGAGTTGCCGGAAAGAAGTACAAGCACATATGGGAGTTAGAAGACTTTTGGATGCATGCTCAAAATGACTTTGAAGTGAAAAGAAGATTGTACTCCAGGCTACCTCTTGATTTCATTTGAAAATGCACAGTCTTTCGTGTTGCCAATCAAGCACAAGATAGCAGCAAGTGTCTCCAACTAAATTATGAGAAGGAAGACAATGAAATAAAGGTCAATTGGGTTGAGATGGAAGTCACAGATTTGAAAGAATTGATGAAGCAAGTCTTGGCCTACACACGACAATGGGTAGATGTCCAGCATCAAAAGCTAAAAGAACAGAATATGACAATAACATTCAACTAGGAGACAAGAGTAGATGATGAAGAAGACGCAAGTGCGAGTGGAAGCGCTTCTCAATCAACTCATTCCAAAGGTTCGAAGAGAAAGGATGATCATAGAGAGAAAGAAGCACCAAGAAAGAAACATAAGTCAAATTTTGGTCATCCTTCCAGCACTTCCTCCAAGCGTGAAGAGATGATGAACCAAAATGAAGGCCATGAAAACAAAAGAGTTGATAAGGAGTTGATTCATGGAGTGAACGAGTCAATGGAATCTACAATTCAAAATGAGAGGGGTAAAGAAAATTTATCACAAGATCAAGAAGACCTCGCTCTTCGCACTCAAGTGAACGATGAAGATGAAAGAGAAGAAGGTGATGAGACAACTTCCCCTCCTAGAGATGAACAATTGCTCGAGGAAACACACGTGGGAGAAGGAAGATCATCAATCCCGGCATGGCTTAAAGAGCGACTTGCTAGAGAAGTAATAGCAGTTGATGAAGAACTAGTCGGTGACTTGGATAGCCTCCTAAGTCACACTCAAGGAATAACCGAGAAGAAGAAAGCCACGAAGATGTCCAAGGTAATAATGGATGATACAAGTTCTCGAAAGATACAAATCGCTACTCCCATAGTTGACAAGTTTGAAGATGAAATCATGGCAGAAGAGTATGACATGGAGACTATTGATTTGGGTCCAATTAATCTGAGCAAGCATCGAGAGATATGAATGATTCGGTGAATACAGTTCATGACATGCTTAGGATGGAAGTAGATAAGAATAGGAAACTGGAAAAAGAACTGAATGCATGGAGAAACTACTTCCAGCAATTCAAGGAGCCATTGAGACAACATGATCCATTAGTTTCATCACACCGTTGCTTCCTTCCTGAATCAATAGATCATATGGAGAAGATGAAGAATTCGGCACAACTAATGGATGCATGGATAGATAAATCTTTCAAGATAGTAAACGAGTTCATAAGAGATATGATGAAGACTCCTGGTAGAATTATAAAGGTTCTTGGGAGAGCTCATGCTCTCATGGAAGCCTTTGATGCGTTTGTCTACACTAGAGACATCACTATCCCTGTCCTACAAGAAATGAGGAAGACATCTAGGGGAAGTTTTGGTGAAAGCAAAGATAATGAAGGATGGACCCACACCGAGCTTTCTACATTGGAGCAGTTTGCTTCGCATGAAGAAGTTCATCTTTGAAGATATTAGTAACAGATGCAATCAAGTTGAAGAAACCATTCACCTCATTCAGGACAAGATTGTAGAAGTAGCACAAATCATTCTTGAGAGGAAGATCGACCCTAGAACACACATAGACAGCAAAGAGTTGGACGAAAGAATAAAGGTCATATTTCATGGAACAGATGGCTTGATCACGGAGAAACAGTTAGATGACATAAATGCACTAATGGTACTAGTTAGCAAGATGAAAGACCTTGAGCCTAGATGGAATACTACCATCATCACAGCCTTTGACAAGGTCATTCACCTAGAAGAGCAATTGAAGAACCTGCCACCAGCTCCAACAACGGAGATCGAATGTATGATGACCAGATTCATTGAATATGCCAGAAAGGAGAAGGAAAAGGGGAACAAAATTCTAGATGACAGCTTGATATGATCCTATGTGACGTATCATTTTCTTATTGGAGGATGCTTCCTCGTTATATATGCCAATTGATGTCATTTTCTCATTGGCTGATATTTTGATAATGTTTATCTAGATAGGTTTTGATTGTATCAAACCCTAATTAGGGTTTAGGTGGCAAATTCTTAGCCCTTGATCTTCATTCGATTTCGGCCATTCATTGTATTTGGGAGTGCTATATAAATCCCCACTCATTTCATTTGTAAATAATAGATATTAAATATAAGAGAGGAGACAATTAGATATAAGAGAAATAAGAGAAGAATTTGAAGAAATTGTTGCTATTTTGCCATTGGATTAATAAAAGCATTGAGTTCATGGTGTTTCTATTCAATCCTTGAAGCTTCTTGCATGGTTATTCATCTTCTAAATCGATCTTCGGAATTAGCTTAAGTATTTAAATTGAATGATGGTATTTTGTGTTGATTCATGGTGAAACTCTTTATCCATACCCCTAGCAATTTGTTGATTGCAAATTAGCCTTGTGTGGTCAGCTGGAATCCTAGAAAGCGCTTTAGTTCAATCGTTACTCAATCATTGATAAGCATTTGATTGATGGTATCCATGTTTGATAATGATTTGAAATCATCTAATATCCTTATAAGATCGCATTAGCCTTGGTGGAGTTGTTCTTGTATGGCAATACTAAGACTAGTTGAGTTTCACTAAAGTCATCCTTCATTCTTACATTCTTAGGCATAGCTTAGTTCCTTTCGACCCTCATCTTTTGCATTTTTTTTTGATAAACATCTAGTAGTAGTAGTAAACGAATTTCATTGCATATCATTTGAAAACCATTCCTTGAAAGTTAAGCATCCATCCCTTGAGTACATAAGGCCCCTTGGAGGAACAGCAATCACAACGACCAACTATGCTTATCCACACATCGTGACCCGACATTGAGGAACCTTGGAGTTATCTCAAGTGATCCTAGTGCGAATCTTTAGCATTTAAGAGACTTTGTTCAAGAGAGGATAAGATACCTTGGTATTTTATTCTGTGTTTGCATGTGCCTAAAAAACATATCAACAGGAAGGTCGGGTGTTATGGCTGATATTTTTTTTTAACTTATTAAGACATGGTTGTGAAAGGCAACGCAAAAGTTTTTGTTTTTATTTAAAAAGGAGTATAAGCAATTTGTAAAGCATAGCAACAATCATTTTTTTGTGTTGATTAAAAATTGGTCTGTGTGTATATGGTAGAAGTCAGCTGCGGCAATTACGGGAATGTTTCTAGGGATGTCTTTACGGCTCGATTCTTTTGGAATCTATTACAATTTTTTTATTGGTTGTGCGCTTTGGTGGTGTGTGTAGCTGACTTACGTTTTTTTTGGAGGATATTCAATTTGGAGTTGTGTGGAGCGATGATTTTTTGTCAGAAAAAATCCGATGAAAGTTTTTTTTTTTGGATTGATTAGCTTGCTGTGTATCTGGTGAAAGGTGTTAAAAAAAGATGATTTACGGGTGTAGAAGATATCTATGCGAATTTTTTATGAAGTGGGACTGAATTTAAAAAGTTGTATCATTTTAAAAGATGAATGTTGACAGCATCCTTTTGAAGTAAGAAGGATGGCTGGTTGGCTATGCATTTTTGGAAGATTCAGTTCGTAGTCCTAAGCTTGGTTGAAATCGACTTTCTCAGAAGAAAATTTTGTAATGTTTAAAAAGAGCATGTTTACTTGAATCATGAAAGAAATGGTGAATGGTAAGTACTTTTCAATGCTAGCATTGAAATCTGTCCCTCTTTTGTATTGATTTCTGGTTCAGTCTCACAAATCAAATACAAGATGTTATTTCAGAGGCTCACTTACAGCAATTTATCTTTGCACACATATTATTGTTTCATTGTGTTTTAGTTCATTTGAAGTTGGTGCTTCTGATTCGTTGTTTTAGTGTGTGAAGTTGGTGCTTCAGAGTTGATAAGTTAGTGCTTTGAAAGGGTCGGTGCCCTTTGTGAGTTGAAACTCACTTCTATATTATTGGTTTGGTGCTCATTTTTGAAGATTAATAAAGAATTTGTTAATGTCGTGGTTTTTTACCCAAAAGAGTTTTCTACAAGAAATTTTGGTGTCCGACTCTCGCTGATTTATTTTTCATGCTTTATGTTTGTCTTTGTGGGTTCAAGATTTTAAATTTTTCAAATACTGATTCACCCTCCCCCCCTCTCACTATTTGTTGTGTGCTTCTCAATTGGCATCAAAGCCGATGCCTTCTATTAAAGATTAAAAGCTTGAGGGTTGTTCCTATTTGCACACCAAGATGAATGCACTCGAAGGTCTTGCAACGAATAGAGCTCCTCTATTTGATGGCTCTAACTACGCTTTTTGGTGTGTCAGAATGCGAGCATACTTGATGTCTCTTGGTTTTGATGTCTGGAATTGCATGGTGATGGGCTGTACAGTTCCTCAAAATCCTCCATCCATTGCTGATGAAAAGAGTGCTTTTGAAAGCAACACTAAGGCTATGAATGCTATACAATGTGGATTGTCAGAATCTAAATTTGTTAAAATCATGCACTGTGATACTGCTCAAGCCATGTGGGATAAACTCAAAAATGCCTATGAAGGAGATGATAAGGTAATGAAAGCCAAGCTTCAAACTCACAGGATGCAATTTGAAAGTCTGAAAATGAAAGAAGATGAAAATGTTGCAGCCTATTTTCTAAGGGTAGATGAAGTAGTGAATTCTCTTAATGATCTTGGTGAGAAGGTTGAAGATAGTTTGGTTATTCAAAAAATCTTAAGGTCTTTACATTTAAGATTTGATGCAAAGATTTCATAAATTGTCCATTGACAAGCTCCATGGTATATTAACTGCATATGAGATGAGGACAAACACATAGTCTTGAAAAGGGAGACCACTTTCAAAGCTTCAAAAAAAGGCAAAAGAAAGGAACAAGCTTCAAGTGACAGTTCGGATGATGATGATTCAAACTCAGAAGAAGCTTTGTTTATGAAGAGGTTGAAGAAGTAATTAAGCAAACAAAAGAAGAAGATGCCTCTTAAATGTTTTAACTGTGGAAAGGCTCGACATTTTGTAGCCAAATGTCCATATGAGAATAATGAAGACAGCAGTTATGAAAAGAAGCCTCGGTTTAATAAAAAGAAGTTCAAAGGAAAGGATAAGAAGACATAGAAATCCAAAAAGAGTCTATATTCAAAAGAGGAAAGTGATTCATCTAAAGGAAGTGATGAAGAATCTCAAAGTTATGAGATTTTGTTTATGGCTCTAAAAGAAACTCACACTGAAAATCAAGAAGATGAAGATGTTTTTGATGAAGAAGATGGAGAAGTGGATATTGAACAAGAATTGTTAAGTGCTCTCAGCGAGACTAGAAGTCTTAAGAAGAAAAATCTAAATTTGAAGCTGCTGCTCAAATAATAAAGTGAAGAAAAAATCAGGAAATCGCAAGCTCTTGATGATGCTAAAAAGCTCATAGATGACCTGAAAATCCAAATTGAAGAAGCTAAGAAGGTTCAAGAAGATATGAAAAATCAGATTAAGTTGAAGGAAGAAAATTGTGATAGATTGGAGGCTGAAATTGTCTCTCTCAAGAAGTTAGACAAATCATCAACACTGCTGAACCAAGAAAAGATAAGTCTGAAAAGTTCACTATCTTTGGATGATCTTCTAGCCTCTCAAAAACATTCTTCAGATAAATGTGGAGTTGGCCTTGAAGAAGGTCAAAGCTCTAAGTCTTCAAAAGAAGAACAGCAAACTGTTAATGGTGATAGCTCAAAGATTTCTTCAACAAAAAACAGAAGTAATGGTTTCAAGCAACCCACCAATACTAGAGACACACTCTTCACCAGGTTTAATCATTCTTTCTTTCATGGTTACTGTTATGCTTGTAATTACTTTGGACACAAGGCAATAAATTGTAGAGTGTCTTTTAGAAATGATTTCAAATTTGTGAATCAGAACTCCTTTGCCCCTTTGAAGAGTTATAATTTTGTTTGTTACAAATGTAATAACATTGGACATAGTGCAAGGCTTTGTAAGAATGGTAGGGCAGAATTTCAAAGAAAGATGTTAAGAACAATGCTAAGGAAACCAAAATGTGGAGGAAGAAAGAGAAAAAGGTTGAAACAAAGTCTCTGATTGTGCAAACAGCTCTTCTTGCACAAAAAGAGAGAGATATTTGGTATGTGGACAATGTCTGCTCCATACACATGACCAGAGATGAGAGTAAGTTCTTGACTCTCAAGAAATTCTATGGTAGCAAGGTAAGGTTTGGTGAAAATTCGTCTCCAAGGGTAATTGGAAAAGGTACTCTTATGTTGAATGATGGAAAGACCAAAGTTGAGAATGTGTTGTTTGTAGAAGGCTTAAAACACAATTTGCTCAGTGTTAGTCAGTTGTGTGATCAAGGACATAGCTTAACTTTCAGTTCTAATTGTTGCAAAATTAGTAAAGATGGTATTCATATTGCTGATGCAAGTAGGGCAGCAAACAATTTATATATTCTTGATGATGTTAAGAGTGAAACTTGTTGTTTGAGTCTACTTGATGAATCTTGGTTGTGGCACAGAAGATTTGGGCATATAAATTTTGAAAATCTTATTCAGATCAGCAAGAAGGGAGTTGTTAGAGACTTGCCTAAACTCACTAAATCATTTGACATTGTGTGCAAGGATTGTCAATTGGGCAAACAAACTCGTAGGAGTTTCAAATCAAAGGAGTACTCAAGCAAGATACCTTTAGAGCTGATACACACTGATTTGTGTTGTCCTACAAGAATAGCAAGTATGCAAGGTGAGAGATACTTTATGCTTTTAATTGATGACTACTCGTGTATGACTTGGGTAGCTTTTTTGAAGGAAAAATCAGAAGCATTTGAGAAGTTCAAAGCTTTTAAAGCTTTGGTTGAAAATGAGAAGAATCTGAAAATTAAGTGCCTATGATCTGACAATGGAGGTGAATTTACCTCAAATGATTTTGTGAGCTTTTGTGAGAAGTTTGGTATCAAAAGACAACATTCAGCTGCTAGGACATCTCAACAAAATGGGGTGGTTGAGAGGATGAACAGATCGGTTCAAGAGATGGCAAGAAATATGTTGAATGAATCCAAGGTAAGTGATTGTTTTTTGAAGGAGGCAGTCCATACAGTTATCTACATTCAGAATAGAGGTTTGATTAGAGCTAAGCAAAACAAGTTGCTATATAAACTATGGAATGGTAAGACAGCATCTATTAAGCATTTTAAAATCTTTGGCAGCCCTTGTTATATTAGGAGAGATGAGGATAACTTAGGCAGATTTGATCCTAGAGCTAATGAGGGTATTTTTCTAGGATATTCTTCCAAAAGTAAAGCCTATAAATGTTTTAACAAGAGATTGCATAAGATAGTTGAGAGCACTAATGTGAAAATTCATGAGATTGCGAATTCTTCAAGAAATTGCAAAGTTGCGATGATGATTTACAGAATGATGAAGTTGAAAGTACTGATCAATCAACTTCTACTAGTGTGCAAGTTGGGACAGCAAGTAACAATGCTGGAAATACCCCTGAAAACAATCAAAATGAAGGAGTTGGTACACATTTAGAGGGTGGAACAACGGACAATCAGTTTAGTACAGCAAATGCATCAGTTGTTCCTACGCCTTCACATGATAAAAATAGATCTACAATCAGAACTTCTCTTAAGACTTCATCAAGATTTGTTGAAAAGAACCATCCTATCAATCAAATCTTGCAAGAGGACAGACCTAGAGCAACAAGGAGAAAAGTAAACTATTATGAAGATGATGATTTTTTTTTGCTGTCCATGATTGAACCTAAAACTTTTGAAGAGATGGCAAGAGACAAATCTTGGGTAGCATCCATGAAAGAAGAGTTAGATCAAATTCAGACCAGTGAAACTTGGGAACTTGTCCCAAGTTCCAAGGACAAGAATGTGATTGGCACAAAGTGGGTCTTCAGGAATAAATTGAATGAGGATGGCTAAGTTGTGAGAAACAAGGCAAGGTTAATGTGCAAGGGATACGCCCAGGTTGAAGGTATTGATTTCGATGAAACCTTTGCCCCTGTTGCTCGTTTAGAGGCAATTAGAATGTTCTCAGCTTTTGCCTCCTTTAAAGGTTTTAAAGTTTTTGAAATGGATGTTAAATCTGCTTTCTTGAATGGAAATTTGAATGAAGAAGTTTATGTAAAGCAGCGTAATGGATTTGTGTTATCAGCAAATCATGATTGTGTATGCAAGCTAAAGAAGGCTCTTTATGGCCTCAAACAAGCACCACGTGCTTGGTATGACAGGTTGGATTGTTATTTGCAACAGCAAGGATTCAAAAGAGGCATAGAGGACAACAACTTGTATGTTAAAGAGGAAGGTAAATATATCCTAATCGTAGTTGTTTATGTTGATGATCTAATTTTTGGTAGTGACTGTGAACAGATGTGTAAAGTCTTTGCTACCAACATGAAGATGGAGTTTGAAATGTCAATGTTGGGAGAGTTATCTTTCTTCCTAGGGCTGCAAGTTCATCAATCTAAGGAAGGTATTTTTCTTTCCCAAACTAAATATATTAGAGAGATGTTGAAGAGATTTCAAATGGAAGATTGTACTCCTGTAGGTACTCCTATGGTGACTGGTTGCAAACTTAGTAAGGATGATGAGTCTTTAGATGCTAATCAAACTCTTTGCAGGTCTATGATAGGAAGTTTCTTGTATGTTACAGCCACTAGACCTGATATAATGCAAGTTGTAGGATATTTTGCTAGGTTCCAGGCTGCCCCTATGGAAACACATGTTCATGCAGTTAAAAAAAAAATTCAAATACCTCAAAGGTACTATGGAGTATGGGCTTTGGTATCCTAGTCGAAATGATTTCTCACTTACAGCCTATACAGATGTAGATTGGGGTGGTTCAGTTGATGATAGGAAGAGCACAAGTGAAGGTGCTTTCTTCTTTGGGAGGTGTTTAGTTTCATAGGATAGTAAAAAGCAAGCATCTGTTTCTCTCTCAACAGCTGAAGCGGAATACATTGCAGCAGTGTCTTGCTGCACACGGGTTCTTTGGATGAAGCGGACATTGAAAGACATTAAGGTAGATTTCAGTCATCCTATTTCTATCTTTTGTGATAAAACAAGTGCCATTAACATATCTAAAAATCTTGTTTTGCACTCTAGAACCAAGCATATTCCTATCAAGTATCACTTCTTGCGTGAACAAGTTAGTAATCAGCGAGTTAAATTTGAATATGTTTCTACTAAAGATCAGATTGCAGATGTGTTTACCAAGCCCTTGCCAAGAGATACATTTCAAAAGCTGAGACAGATGTTAGGAGTGATTTCACTCCATCATTAAAGTGTTGTATTGCTCGGGGGAGTATCTATTGCATTATTTTATGCCCCTTTTCAGTGTTTGCAAGTTTTATTGCAAATTTGTATCAACTTTTTAGTTATTTGCAGCTTTATATCAATCATTGATGTCAAAGGGGGAGCAAGATCTCAAGGGAAGAAGTTTTGTTTTTCTTAGTTTTAAGAGGTTGCAATTGGAGATGGAGTTGTCGTCAATGACAAAAGGGGAGTTTGTTGGAATATTTGTTATTGATGTCATTGATGTCAAAGGCTTAATTGAATTTGATTATGAATTTTGATTGAGTTGTCTTCTTGTCTATCTGGTTGAGCAGCTTGAGCAGCTTGCTTGCCTTCTTGCGGTGCTTGTATGCTTGTTGGAGCTACTTGGTTGCTTGGTTGAGCAAGGTGTGTGTGTCTGCATCAGCCCCTTGTGTGCTTACTTGTCACTTGTCAGCAACTCAGTCAGATTTTATGCCAAGTCACCACCAATTTGTGAGGAGTTTTTAAGTCTGTCGAAAAAGATTTTTTTATGGAGTGCAAGAATTATTAAAGTTTGTCTTTTCTTACAGACCCAATTCTATCTATTTGGAGACATAGTTTCAATGAATCCAAATTTTATTTAAGGGCGGCTTCAGACTTCGTGTTTTGTTTTTTCTTTTTAGCGTTGGGCATTAATTATTTTTCTGAAGTTTTGTGGCCTTATTTTTGGGAGTGGAGCAAACGTTTTTTTATGTGCTTCAAGTGACTCTTCAGCGGATTTAAAAAATGCACCATTGCCTTTAAAGAAAATTAAAACACGAAATTTGGTGGAGTGTGTTGATAGGGAGTAAGAGGGAGATGTCGAAGGTGTGCAGAGTCGTTTTCAATACATGCGACAGCATAATGACATGTTATTATTCGATGTTGATTGATCGGGTGATGTCATTTCAAGGAGAGACCCTTTTTTTTTAACACGAACTATGGAAGGAAGGTCGGGTGTTATGGCTGATATTTTTTTTGTAGTCAACTTATTAAGGCGTGGTTGTGAAAGGCAGAGAAGAAGTTTTTTTTTAAAAAGGCAATATAAGCGATTTGTAATGCATAGCAGCGATCATTTTTTTGTGTTGATTAAAAATTGGTGTGTGTATATGGTAGAAGTCAGTTGCAACAGTTACGGGAATGTTTCTAGGGATGTCTTTATGGCTCGATTCTTTTGAAATCGATTAAGATTTTTTTATTTGCTGTGCGTTTTGCTGGTGTGTGTAGCTGAGTTTCGTTTTTTTGGAGGATATTCGATTTAGAGCTGTGTGGAGAGATGATTTTTTTTCAATCCGATGAAGGTTATTTCTTTTGGATTGATTAGCTTGTTGTGTATCGGGTGAAAGGTGTTAAAAAAAAATGATTTACGAGTGCAGAAGATATCTATGCGATTTATTTATGAAATGGGACTGAATTTAAAAAGGTGTATCATTTTAAAAGATGAATGTTGACGGCAACCTTTTGAAGTAAGAAGGATGGCTTGTTGGTTACGCATTTTTGGAAGGTTCGGTTTGTAGTCCTTATTACGATAATAGATAGTTTCTATTTATTGTTAACGGTTATCTACTGTAATATTCTATAAATACTTAGTTAGTTGTTAGCTAGAATAGAATGTTTCTATTCTTCACAATCGTTTCCTAAGGAAACATCGTCTTTCTTCTTGTATATAAGCGATCTATTGACTCTATCACGCGACCTGCATTTTTGGCGACGTCTGTTTGATACTTCCACCCTCGGTTTGGTTTGTGTCATGCATCACCCCGCGCGTCTGTCTGGCGAGGGTTTTCGGCATTTTTCGGCGCAATACAAACCCGCCATTTTTTCTGCAACCTGCAACTTCGTCAAACCCGTGTTTTCTGACTTTCGGCTAGGGTTTTGACCCTCTAGATTCAATCAAAAAAAATTTCTGAGCACAGATTTGTGATGGTTTTTTCGAGAGCTCAACTAGGCTATCGTCCATTTTTTCTAGGTGCCTCGATTTTCGAGCCAAAGGATCCAGATTCTGACAGCATATTCTTTCTGGGTTTTCCAAGCTCTCTTCTAGGTGCCTCTTCATTTTTTCGAAGTCCCCTGACATTTTGCCTCGAAGTATGTGCCTTCTCAGTTTTTCACGTTTTTCATAGAAATTCATGCCATGGTATCTCTGACGAATATTTTGCTCGAGGGAAATCAAAAGTTCAATGGTCAGAACTATAGCGCGTGGAAGCAGCAGATGCTAACCATCTTCGAATATCGCTGCAACAATCCGGTGGTTCTGGGTACTACTCAGCGTCTGACTACAGCTGGTCCTAATCAGGTTGCATATGACCAGCATAATCGGGAGGCAGTGATGCTTCTCAAATTATCCGTAGCTGATGATCAGCTCCCTCAGATTCCATCCGGCAAAACAGGTGCGAAGATATGGGCACATCTCAAAACCCTACATGAGACTTTTGATAAAAGCAGGGCCTTCTTTCTCAAGAACACTCTGTTTTCTATTGTCATGGATGAGGGAAATCGCTCGAAGATCACCTGAATAGGATTCAAGAAATCCGTGATCAGTTGCTTGCCATTGGACGCAAGATGGAGGAAGAGGACATTGTGGTAATCACCCTTAAAAGTTTACCCAAGTCCTACGCGCATTTTATCGAAACTCTCAAAATCACTTCTACTGGTGTTGATCTGAAGTTCACAGATCTCTGCACACTTCTGCTTCAGCAAGATCGGTGGACACAGCAGTTCGGTAGCAATTCCACATCCACCTCCACAGAACAAGCCTTTGCTGCTAAATCTTTTCACAAGGATAAGGGCAAGTCTCATTCTCAGCAGTCTTCTCAGCAAAAACCCTCTGCTCCTGCATCAGAAGGCTCCAAGAAAAAGAACATTCAATGCAACTATTGCCACATATATGGTCACATGAAGGTTGAATGTCGGAAGCGCTTAGCTGCCCAAGCTAAGCAATCTAGTTCGCAGCCCAAAGCGAACAGTGCAGAGCACACTAAGCAAACAGAATCTGCCTTTTATGCCTTCATGGCTAAAAGACCTGCAGATCATGTCAAATCGTCTGCCTGGTATATTGATTCAGGTGCCTCTCATCATTTCACCCACCGTCGAGACTGGTTCACTGACTACCAGCCTTATTCAGATTCTGTTATATTTGGTGGCGGGGAAGAATACACGATTGTCGGCAAAGGCAACATTCAAATTCAGTCTGTTGGGAGGAATCTCATTTTCCTCGATGTCTTCCACATTCCAGGGATGGAACTTAATCTACTCTCAGTCAGTCAGATGTTGCGACACTCTCCACGGTTGGATGTCACCTTCAGTTCACATCAGTGCACCATCAGTGATCGGGAGACTTAGTCAGTTGTTGCAGTTGGTCTTGAGGATCATGGTCTTTTCAAACTTGCAGATTCTGGTGTTTCTCAAGACCTAGCTATGGCTACTTGGCAGTCTTCTCTCAGTACACTTTGGCATCAACGATATGGGCACTTAAATGTGCGCTATCTTGCTCAGCTTGCTCGGGACGCGCTTGTCCTCGGATTGCCAGAGATTCAGACTCAGCAACTTGGAGTTTGTGATGCATGCCAGGCTGGGAAGCAACATCGCACACCCTTCAAAAGTGGCGATTCATGGCGGGCTTCTCAGGTACTTCAGCTTGTTCATGTTGATATCTGCGGTCCTATGGCTACTCCTTTTGTTCTTGGGTCCATGTATTTTCTGTTGTTTGTTGATGATTTTAGTAGAAAAATGTGGGTCTATTTTCTTGCAAAGAAATCAGAAGCGTTTACTGTATTTCAGAATTTAAACCTCTAGTTAAAAAAGAGTCTGGGAAATCTATTATTGCTCTTAGATCAGATAATGAGGGGCAATTTTGTTCTAATGAATTCTCTAGCTTCTGTGATATTCATGGCATTAAGCGCTAGTTAACCACACCCCACACAGTGTAGTTGAACGTCGGAACAGAACAATCACTGAGATGGCTAGATCCATGCTCGACCACAGACATGTTCTGAAGCAGTTTTGGGCAGAAGCAATTAACACTGCAATCTACCTTTTGAACCGGTCACCCACTGTGGCGGTCAAAGGCAAGACTCTGGAAGAGGCCTGGTCAGGTCGCAAGCCCAAAATCAGTCATTTGAAGGTTTTCAGCTCCCTTGCTTATGTTTGAATCCCTGATGCTTCACACACCAAGTTGGATGCCAAGAGCCAGAAACTTATGCTTACTGAATACAGTAGTCTTCACAAAGCCTACCGCTTGATCCACATTGAGACATCTCGTCTCCTGTATAGTCGTGATGTAGTCTTTCATGAGCAGCGAGGACCCTTCATGCCTATCTCTCCTGTTCCTGATTCAGCAGACCAGCCTATGAAGGCTCATGATTTGGGAGTTAGACTTCCATTAGGTCCACCTGATGGGAGGGCTCCTACAGCTCCAGTAATCCCGGTGATTCCTGTACATACACCTTCGGCTTCTCCTGCAAGATCACCCAGATTTGCAGATGCTTCACCTGATTTTGATCCGGATTCTTCCGATGAGGAACCTGATCATAGAGCATCTCGTGATGCTAATGTTGGTCCTTCTCCTCTCCGGCCTAAAATGGTGGGCCAAGACACTTGCTAATCTTCGAGATGATGAACTCATCGATGGGAAACTGCTCGGAAAAAGAGCAAACCTGTAGGGACAGTTTATTTTGCTCTCATGGCCAACATTCACAGTGTGTTTGAACCTCAGACATACTCTGAGGCCAAAGGTATTCCAGAGTGGGAACAGCCTATGCAATCTAAACACCAAAGCCTGTTGAAGAATCACACCTAGGAACTTTCTGATCTTCCACGAGGGAAGAAACCCATTGGTTGCAAATGGGTCTACAAAATCAAATACAAGTCTGATGGTACTTTGGATAAGTACAAAGCTCATTTAGTTGCAAAGGGCTTTTCTCAGCATCAGGGCATTGATTATGAGGAGACCTTTGCTCCTACCGCAAAGATGAGCACTATCAGATTAGTCCTAGCCATGGTAGCACAGTTTGGCTAGAAGGTCCATCAGATGGACGTCAAGAGTGCTTTCCTGAAAGGTGACCTACAAGAAGAGGTCTACATGACGCAGCCTCCAGGTTTCAAGGTTGCAGGTAAAGAACACCAAGCTCTCAGACTAGTGAAAGCTCTCTATTGTTTGAAGCAGGCCCCTAGGGCATGGTACATGAAAATTGATAAGTACCTCAGTGATCAAAGCTTCAAGAGGAGTTCTTCAGACTCAAACTTGTACATCAAAACTACTGACAGTGATATCATCCTTCTGGTCATTTATGTGGATGATTTGATCATCACCGACAGTTCGGCATCTTTGATTCAGGGAATCAAACAGAGTTTATGTCAGTCTTTTGACATGACTGACCTTGGGCTCATGCATTATTGCCTAGGTGTTGAGGTTTGGCAGCAGCCTTCTGGCATATTCATTTCTCAATCTAAATATGCTAGGGCTCTGTTAGACAAGTTTCGTATGCAGGATTGCAAGACTGCATCTATACCTATGGAGAAAGGTTTGAAGTTATCAGCCCACTCTGATTCTCCTCCCATTGATGATACTACATACAGGCAACTAGTAGGTAGTCTCATCTACCTCTCTGCTACTAGACCTGATATCAGCTTCGCAGTCAGCTACATTTCACGCTTTATGACAGCTCCCAAGGCTGATCATTGGATAGCCGCAAAGCGTGTGCTTCGTTATGTGAAGGGCACTACTGATTATGGAATTCTCTACTCTAGGAGTTCTAATCCTAGACTCCGTGGATTCACAGATTCAGATTGGGCCAGCTCTGTTGACGATAAAAAGTCAATTTTTGGATATGTGTTTAGTTTGGGATCCGGTGCCGTCACATGGACCAGTAAGAAGCAGCAGGTTGTTTCTCTCTCCTCTACAAAGGCCGAATACAGAGGGGTAATTAAGGCAGGTTGTGAAGCTGTCTGGCTTCGTCAAATGCTTGGGGATATGCAGATGTCACCAGCAGGACCAACAACCTTGTTTGTTGATAACGATGGCGTTATCAAGTTAGCACGGAATCCAGTCTTCCATGAACGAACCAAGCATGTAGATGTTCATTGTCATTACATACGGCAGCTGGTTGAACACAGGATCATAGACTTGCAGTATGTTCCTACAGCTGATCAGATTGATCAGACTGCAGACATTCTCACCAAGCCACTTGGTCCAGATAAGTTTGTCAAATTCAGAGGATAGCTTGGTGTAGTGGATAGATTAACCATTAAGGGAGGGTATTACGATAATAGATAGTTTCTATTTATTGTTAATGGTTATCTACTGTAATATTTTGTAAATACTTAGTTAGTTGTTAGCTAGAATAGAATGTTTCTATTCTTCACGATCGTTTCCTAAGGAAACATCGTCTTTCTTCTTGTATATAAAGATCTATTGATCTCTGTTAATTTTACGCAAATATTTTACCAATTACTTCGTAATAGTCCTAAGCTTGGTTGAAATCGACTTTCTTAGAAGAAAATTTTGTAATGTTTAAAAAGAGCATGTTTACTTGAACCACAAAAGCAATGGTGAATGTTGAGTACCTTTCAATGATAGCATTAAAATCTGTCCCTGTTTTGTATTGATTTCTAGTTCAGTCTCACAAATCAATTACGAGATATTATTTCAAACTTACAGCAATTTGTCTTTGCACACATATTATTGCTTCATTGTGTTTCAGTTCATCTGAAGTTGGTGCTTCCGATTTGTTGTTTCAGTGTGAAGTTGGTGCTTCAAAGTTGATAAGTTGGTGCTTTGGAAGGGTTGGTGCCCTTTGTGAGTTGAAGCTCACTTCTGTATTGTTGGGTTGGTGCCCATTTTTTAAGATTAATAAAGAATTTGTTAATGTTGTGGTTTTTTACCCGAAAGGGTTTTCCACGAGAAATTCTGATGTCTGACTCTAACTGATTTATTTTTCATGCTTTATGTTTGTCTTTGTGGGTTCAAGTTTTTAAATTCTTCAAATACTGATTCCACCCCCCCCCCCCCCTCAGTATTTGCTATGTGCTTCTCAAGCTCTTCAGGTATTCATCCAAGAGCATATGCATTCGTTTAATGCAATCTGGGATGAATACTTTGATCCTTTTGCCACCATCATCACACCTATAAATATGAATTCCAACTAAGTCCGCCAACAAACCATTAGGAAAACTATTTAATATTTTAATTTATTGTTTAACATTTTAGGGCTGGCTGACCCAGCCATAAATCGGGAACCTTACACTTCAATCAATATCCTTGTCATATGTGTTAATTTGAGGCTTAGCATCTCCTAGAATTTTTTGATTTGCATTCTAAGTACTCGTTGAACCTGAAGTTGTCAGTGCTGATTATGCTACGTTTCAATGTGTACTCTCATGTTTCCATCTAGGTCCTTCATTGGATCATATGCAGAAGAAGCTTGCAGTATTTTTTATCAATGTTGTCCATTTGTATCCTTAGGGCCTGTGTAGTTGTTGGCCAACTGATGCAAAACTAGATTATGTATTGATGCTAGTTATGATAGTTTGCATCTTGCTGATTTCTATTTCCAAACTTGTATGTGCAATGGTGCACTTCTTACAGATCAAATCCCCATGTTTCTTATCACTTTTTGCCAGAAATTTCTGCTGCATTTCTTCCTCCTGATTTATATTTGTTGCAACAACTCATCAGTAAATTGTTTTAGTCGTTGTCCTAGTGGTGCTGAAGTATCTCTGACTGTTTGTGGCTATGCGACTTGTAGATTTATCTACATTGTTTTCTATATCTATTTGTTGTAAGAGATCCTCTCTTGTGATTGTTTGTAGCATATCCCCGAATTGAAGTCTTTGTAGTGGGGATATCTGCACCATGTTTGTAACATAGCCCTGTCATATTTGTTAGTTTGAGACATAGCACTTCCTGTAGTTGTTTGATTTGCCTTCTCTGTCCTCATTGAACTTAAAGTTGTCAGTACTGATTATGCCATGTTTCGAATTGTACTCTCATGTTTCCATCTAGGTCCTTCACTGGATCATATGCAGAAGAATTTTCCAGTATTTTGTGATCAATGTTGTTCATTTGTATTCTTAGGGCCTATAAAGTGTTAGCCAACTAAGGAAAAACTAGTATAATGTATAGATGCTAGTTATGGCAATTTGAAGCTTGCTGATTTCTATTTCCAAACTTGTATGTGCAATGGTGCACTTCTTCCTAATCTTATCCCCATGTTTCTTTTCACATTTTGCTAGCAATTTCTACCTTGTTTCTTCCTTCTGATTCGTATTTGCTGCAACAACTCATTAGTAAATTGTTTTAGATGTGGTCCTAGTGGTGCTGAAGTATCTCTAACTATTTGTGATTATGCTACTTGTAGAGTATTCAAAACTTCATCTACACTGTATGCTATATATATTTGTTGTTTTACAAGATCCTCTCTTGCGGTTGTTTGTAACATATCCCCCACTTTAAAATCTTTGTGATGGGGATATCTGCACCAAGTTTGTAATTGGAAACTGCCATGTAGGGAGAGGTGGTATAGGGTACATTTGTCAATTTCTTAACTTCCTCCACTGAATCTAGTGATGGAGAGGTAGGAGTGGGCAGTGAAGGTTGCTTTGATGAGAAAGGCTCTTGTTCTGCTAACTGTTGTTGTGTTTGTGCCTCATTCTAATGTTTGCCTCCTATAGAACATCTTGTTCTGGTGTCTTTAATGCCTCCTTTTATTTATATAGCAGTGTGGTGAAGGCTTGTTGAATAACCTCTATGATTTCTTTCTTAATCCTTTATATTGCTTAAGCTGCTTGGGACAATTGTGTCCACTCTATGTTTAGATCATAGTTCTCGTTGCTGTAATTGTTTCAATCTGTCCTTTTCTAGTGACAATTATGTCACAACTAAATCTAGGGCTTCTTTCATGATTTCTTGTTCTACCCTTACTACTTCTCTGTAATATCCCAACATTAATATTTTCATAATATCATTATTACCATTCTTTTCCTTGCACTTAACATATGAATTAATGATGAAACAATAATTTGTAGACAAATTACTATTATTAAAATATATATATTGTATTACAAAATAATATTAAATATTTATCATTTAACATATATTACTTTGAACAAAATTAAATATTTATCATTTAACATATATATTACTTTAAACAAGTACTACCAATTAAAAGGAAACGGTGCCTAATATTTAGGTTGGGCTCTTAGTCTAATCGGTCAACAAGGGAAAGAAGACATCCCTTGGCCAAGTTGACGTCTCCTTATGAAGAGACGTGTTTATTTGCAAACACCAAAAGGTATTTAGGACTGGGAAAACCTCTATCAAAGGCATCGAAAGGAGGAGAATATATATGTTATCACCATTGACCAGATCGGAACATAATTGTTATTGAGTTACAGGCAGTAACATCCTTGTTCTCGGCAGTATGCATAGGGGATGTGCTTAATACGTATGCCTAATATATGGAGCCTGATAATACCTGTATGCAGAATTTAACAGTAATGTTTAATATAGACTGCAATACGTATGAGTCATGTTAATTTTATATAATGGCAGACCAGATCTGACGCATGTCAGATCTGTCTGCCTTTACAGTCAAAAATATATAATAACTAATATTTTAAGTCAGCAGTGGTATTAATAATTTATACAACAGGTAATTAGTAAAGACATTTATAATTGATAATATAATTTTTATTTATTTATTTATATATATATACATACATAGAAAGAATAATTGCAATCTTGTATAAATATACATACAAGATTAAATCAGTAATCTACTCTGAAGAACAAGTAGACAGTATTAACTAGATTCACAGTAACACAAATTCATCAAACATAAATAAAGTAAGGTATCAAGAACATGACTACAATTAATTAATTATAAGAATCCAAGATAACAAGAGTGAAATAACAATCAATAATTCCTGCAACAGAATGCCTTAAAGCTAACCTAATCTATAATCATTTCCATATTTTTCCTATTCCCCGAGGGAGATGGATGCTGCTAGGGAGAGGCGGAGTAAAACCATCTGAAAGGAAGCCCCAATGGTGAAAGACTCCTCCTGAAATCTGGGCTGCGGGCCCCAAGGGTGAATGGACTGAGTTTGTTAATCTGGGCTACCTTAAGAGTTGGTGTCAAGCGCCCTAGGCAGCCAAGCCCTCTTCTGGGAAGAGGGTTGGAACAGTTTGAGATTAGGCCTAATTTTAAGAAGTTATGTTACAGGGCATTAGTTAGTTATACTTAATTAATAATGGAAGGTAGTAACATGGATGTTGCTTTTGATAATTGACAGTGTATAACTAGGGGACATTACATTCTCTTTTCTACCTAAGGATCTTGGCCAATTCTTCCAGGAAATCTTAACTTATCTCTGTCACGGTGCAAGGTGTAGCTAATATAAAATCCAACATTGCCTTATCAATTATCCACTTATTTTCTACTCTTGCCAGTGGATATGTTGTGACCTATTTCACACATCGCCCCATCGCAGATGGGGACCCCCTGTTTTCGCTTTTTAGAGTTTTGTCCTAGCTTTGCAGTTTCATAAATCCATTTATTGAAGGAGTTTTTTGAGTTAGAGTTTTTGAGGTCATCCCGAGCCAAGTTGAGAAATCATGTTCAGAATCATGTTTGAGTGTTGTCAAAGTGACTAGAAGGTCTGAAGGACGAGGATCGCAATTGCTTTGGGTCATTTCTAACAACTTTTTATTTTTAGAAATTTTTGCTTTTTCGCTTTTTCTGCTTTTTTTAAAGTGGCATATGGGTTTTGTTCCTCAAGTCATTTCATCAATGCCCATTTTGTCAAAATTTGAAAACCTTGCCTCTAAGTATAAAAAGAAGGGATTTAAAATATTTGTTTTTTTCTGAGATTAGGATTTTGTTCTTTAGGTCATATCAGTCCTTCCCATGTCTTTAGGTTCGAGAAATTTTGCTTCTAAGCACAAAAAACAGGGTTTTGATTTTTTTTGCTTTTTTTCGGAATTAGGGTTTTGATCCTCAAACCAAATTATTACTACCCATGTTCTCAGAATTGAAAAATCATGTCTTCAAGTCAAAAAAGCATGAACTTAGGGTTTTGTTCCAGAAGATCAAATATGAACATGGCTGGTCCAGATGGCAGCATGGCTGATCAAATTGGAATAAAATTGACATCCAAAGAAAATTCACCCAAGGCATGGTTAAAGGCAGGACATCCTCAAGGTTCGCCAAAGCCAAGCATGGAAGCAAGACATGGCATGAAGTTTCAAAATTCGCCTTGGTATAATGTCCTCCAAGTTGGCATGGCAAGGAAAGATGAACTCGAGCCAAGACAATATGTCCAAGCATCGGCAGACTCCTGCCATCAGTTAACTAACTCCTAGCAAAGGTCAAGCAAACTCCTACATGTGGTTTAAGCATAAGCTAGACATGGCCAAGTCTATGCCAAGTCTACCTTGGCAAAACTCCTTCCAAGTCCGCCTTGCCTTAGCATGAGGTAAAGAGGGCAAAGACTCTTCCAAGTCCGCCAAGGCATAAACAAGAATGTCCAAGGCAATGCAAAGTCCGCCCTTGGCTTGAGACTTCCAAAGTTCGCCTAGGCAAGGTTGAACTTGGCAAAGGGTTAATAAAGTCCGCCTATCTTGGCCAAACAAACATGGCACATGGAATGCAAAGTCCGCCCCACTAAGTGTGGCATAAGCAAGCTAAAATCCACCTTGATAAAGCATGGCACAAGCAAGCTAAAGTCCGCCATGAAGAAGGCAAGACATGAAGGAATAAAGCAAACCAAGGATGTCCAAGCATACATGTCCAAGGACCTTGAAAGTCCGCCTTCATCAAGCTGGCATAAAGCATGCCAAGTTGTTGTGATGTATTCACACATCACTCCATTGCAAATGGGGACCCTTGCGTTTTTTTGCTTTCTAGGTTGGTTTTCTTAGTTTAGCCTTATAGGTCTTGGTTATTGATCTTTGCATTGGAGAATTTCTGGAGAGCTCTTCGGGATAAGATGGTCTCTTTGGGCTAAAGTGAGTAAAATGAGTAGCACAGGACGGGTGAATTTGGATTTCCTTTTTTGAAAGCCTCCCCTTGGTTAGGCCTAGGACTTGTTTCTAGGGTTGAGTCTTGATTGGGTTTGAGGAAGATCAACTTGAATTCACTTTTGAAAGCTAATTGAGACACACTTAGACTTGGAAATTTGGAGAGAAAGTCAAGAATTTGAGCTAGAACCTCAAATTCGCTCTCGACCCTTCCAAAGGGACAGGAACGAATTTCCTTAAGACTCTTCTTTTGCCCCCCAGTTTGGATCATGAACCTTCTTCCCATGGTTTGAGTGAGAATGCTAAGGCCTTGTGAATGAGTTGAAACAAGTTTGAATATTAAAACATGAAGAATTTGAGCTCAAGAAGCAAAATTCGCTCCTGACCCTTCCAAAGGGACAAGAGCGAACTTCTAAAGGACCTTGTACCTCCCTAAGGTACATGAGTGAAATTGTCAAGACTTGTTTTTTATCAAGCATTTTGAGCAAGGGAACCCCTAAAAGTGACTTCTTAATTTGATCTAAGGTGAGGACAATGTGAATGAGGGTGAAGAATGAATGTTTGAATGATATCTAAGACTAATTTTCCAAATTCGCTCCTGACCCTTATCCTTCAAAGACCCCCTTTTTCACCCAAAGCATTGAAAGGATTTCATTCTAAACAAAGTAGAAGAGCAAGGACATGAAGCTTGAACCTGAAGACATGGCTTAGCTACCTTCTATAGGACGTTTATAAGAGGCTTTAGTCATATCTGTGCCCCTATGCTTGATACAATAAAGGGAGGACAAAAGTGCAAGTTTAGTTGGACAGAAGAAGCAGATAACTCTTTTGAAACATTGAAGAGAAAAGTTGCAGAACAACCGGTCCTTGCCCTACCTGACTTCAACAAGATCTTTCAAGTAGAATGTGAAGCTAGTCATATGGCCATTGGAGCAGTGCTCAGTCAAGAAGGAAGACCTATTGCTTTCTTCAATGAGAAGTTGAATGAGGCAAAGAGAAGATACTCATCTTATGACCTAGAGTTGTATGCTCTAGTCCAATCCTTGAAAAAATGGAGACACTACTTGCTACCAAAAGAATTCATAGTTTTCACAGACAATTAGGCCCTTAGCTTCATAAACAGTCAAGAAAAGTTGAATCACCGGCACATGAAATGGGTAGAGACGTGTTGTGACCTTTTTCCACACATCGCCCCATTGCTATTGGGGACCCTCTGATTTTCGTGCTTTCTAGGGTTTTGTTAGCGTCCTGTGACCTTTTGCTGCAGTTTCACCAAGCCTTGTCCAGTTCAGAACATTTCACGCCCTAACGATTGAAAGTTAGTTTTTGCAAGTTATGTGATTCCGAAGTGTGAACACCACCAGAGTGCTTAGAAAGGCCAAAGGATGAAGATCGCAATCAATTTGGACGAATTTGGACAACTTTCTATTTTAAGAAAGTTTGCTTTTTTTGCTTTTTCCTTTTTTTTAGGAAGTTTCGTTTTTGGCATTTTCAGCTCGATCCCTGGTATGGCTATTTTTAGAAAGTTTTTCCTATTTTTTAGGGATGTCTGCTTTTTGCTTTTTCGGGATGCAAACCTAGGGTTTACACTTGCACCACTGACCAGCTTCGACCGGAACTCGAAAATTCCAAGTTTTGACCTAAAAAGGCTAAATCCCTAGATTTTAGGCTTTTTGCTTTTTCGGGATGCAAACCTAGGGTTTACACTTGCACCACTGACCAGCTTCGACCGAAACTCGAAATTCCAAGTTTTGACCTAAAAAAGCTAAATCCCTAGATTTTAGGCTTTTTGCTTTTTCGGGATGCAAACCTAGGGTTTACACTTGTACCACTGACTAGCTTCAACCGGAACTCGAAAATTCCAAGTTTTGACCTAAAAAAGCTAAATCCCTAGATTTTAGGCTTTTTGCTTTTTCGGGATGCAAACCTAGGGTTTACACTTGCACCACTGACCAGCTTCGACCGGAACTCGAAAATTCCAATTTTCGACCTAAAAAGCTAAATCCCTAGATTTTAGGCTTTTTGCTGCTTCAGATGATCCACCTAGGCATGGATTTCAAATTTCAAGTTAATCCGATTAAATTAGACTAAACTGTGAAATTTTGAAATTGCTCTGAAAATTATTCTAAGTCTGGCTAACAAGGGTTTTGAAGTATTTTTGCAGGTTCAAACCCCACCACGATGCAAGAGAGGCCATGAAGGAGGCTTGCCTGAAGTCCGCCATGCCTTAGGAGGCTGTGTGGGTGCTCACCCTGAAGTCCGCCATGTTTGGGGAGGTCACATGGGAGCACACTCTAAAGTCCGCCAAGGGTAAAAGGGCCATGAAGGTCCTCACTCCAAAGTTCGCCAAGGTCTAAGAGGTCAATGTGGAGAGCCTTCTAAAGTCCGCCCAAGTGATGGAGGAGCTATCCTTAAAGTCCGCCACACCTCAGGGGGCCATGAAGGAGCTCTCATCAAAGTCCGCCATGAGTTTGAAGGAGGCCATGTTGGAGCAAAGGCTAAAGTCCGCCTCAATGCCTTAGCCAAATAACATCAATAATGGAGGCCATGAAGGTGCCTTAGCCAAAGTCCGCCATGCATTTGGAGGCCATGTGGGAGCACTCTCCAAAGTCCGCCCAAGGTTGGGAGGCTAAGGAGGAGGAGTGATCAAAGTCCGCCCAAGCATGTGGGAGCGCTCTCCAAAGTCCGCCCAATGGGGAGAAGCGCTAGAAGTCCGCCCAAGATGGAGAAGACACCAAAGTCCGCCATAGTCATGTGGGAGCTAACAACAAAGTCCGCCCAAGCTTGCCAAGTGTTGGGAGCAACCTCCAAAGTCCGCCATAGGCTAGGAGGGTCCTGAGGAGAGGTCACCAAAGTCCGCCCAAGGTGGGAGAGAGGTCACCAAAGTCTGCCCAAGGTGGGAGAGAAGTCTAGAGTCCACCATAGGCTAGAGAAGTCATGTGGGATAAATGTCTAAACTCCACCTTAGGCCATACTAGAGATGTGTTCAAAGTCCGCCCAAGATCTTCACAAGGGGAGAGGCCACCAAAGTCCGCCCAGAGTAAGAAAGCCATAGAAGAGCCAAGTCTGAAGTCCGCCATACCTTGGAGAGGTATCCAAAGTCCGCCAAAATTTGAAGAAGATGGAGATAAAATTCGAAAAAATCCACCTACACATGGAAGGTCAAACAAACTCAACATGATGTCACAAAATCCACAGAGATTTCAAAATTAAATCCAAAATGAAGAAAATGTCTAGGGATTATTGAATATCTTCAAAATAAATTCAAAGTGGAAAGTTTTTTTGAGGAAAAGAATATGGAAGGAATATTGGAAAATTATTGAGATATTAATTCAAAATGGAAAGTTTTTGAAAGGGAATATTGGAGGATTGATGAATATCTTCAAACTTAAATCAAAATGGAAAGTTTTTTTTAAGAATTAGAAGTATGAGTTGGATGATTTTAGGGGTTTTGCTTGAAGATTTAACCTTGTCTATAAATACTTCATTTTCAACTTCATTATTACACCAAGAAGTTCAAAATTACTAAGGAGAGCTTAGTAAAGTATGTCAGTTTAAAGATCATCTCGAGAAAATTCTAGATATTGCTGGAAGTGGGATAATATTTTTTGGCAGAAGGTTTACAGATTTCTGGAGAAAGGCAACTAATACGAAGAAGAATCATCCAAACTTTTCTAAATTTTCTGAATATTTTGGAGAAAATTCTAGCCTTACTCCTATCCAAGTCAAAGGTGAAATTAAAATTGTGATTTTTCTGAATATTTTCCAGAATTTAATAAATGATTTTTTCGAAAATTTTGGAGGAAGAAAATCATTTTTTTTGGCCGAGTGTGAAATTTTTTTGAAAGTTTTGACACTTGGTGGTAACCACAACCAACCTTAAGACTGAGGGTTTTAAGGTGAAAATTCGATTTTTATGGCTAAGTATGATAATAAAAAATGGAAAATTTTCCAACACTTAGCCATTTCGCAGCCCCGTTATTTTCAAAACTCTGCATATCCTTTCCTAACTTTAAAATTTCCATTGTTTGCCTGCAGGCCTTATACATTATGAAATTCCAGGTAGACAAAGATGCTCCTCCAGAGTCGAGGATGACTTCAAAGTGGAAGAACATCAGCGACACCAACCTCGGACACATCAATCTGAGGGAGTTTAAGAAGCGAATGTTTGGTCTAGACAACCTTGTGCCTACCACCATTGCGCGAAAAATGATGAAGAGTGGTATCATGCACGCTGCTGGCTTCCTCCCCACCATGCAGTGCAATGAACTAGTAGTCGAATGTGCCAAACACTACAACCCCATCAGTAAGGATATTGTTGCACCTGATGGAAGAGTGTTGGCGAATGTCAGCGATGAGGCCATCAGAGAGGCCTTCAGGATCCCTGAGTACCACAATGCAGTATATATGACAAAGGACGAAGCTGACAGTCTGTACCATGATCCCATAGAAGAATATGATGCCATAGTTAATCATTCCTGGCTAGACAAGCCGAGGAAGGGCGCCTCCAAACTCCAGAGAAAGAGCCTAGTGCGAGCATACTTCAAGGAGGACATTGGGGCCATGATTGTCTTGCTCAATAGAATAATAGGAAACCCTCAGGGAGCTCCATTCGAACCCTGGATGTATTATTTCATTAATGAAATAATCAATGGAGTAAAAATGATAGACTGGGCCCGTATGATCAGTGACAACCTAGACAGTCAACTAAGGAATCTGGAGGCGAATAGGACTTTCTTCATGAGTTCTTACTTGTTCTATTCTCTAGCCAGGACCTACAGGTACAGAGGTCTCACTTGTAGAGGAGAAGTTGGGAACAAGGAGAACCAATTTCCAGTATATGATTGCTATCCCCAGCTCCATATGGAGGAGAAGTTCCATTTCAAAAGGGTGAATGATGCCTTCCTGATGCGCATTACCCGGACCCTTCAAGGTGGCCTGCACCAGAGGCTCTCTCAAGAGTCTATGGACTTCATCGGTCGGTTCGGGTGTTGGTACATCCAATATCCAAAGTTCACTTACCTTCGAATTCAGGGATTCTTTGGGCCTCCATACAAGCTTCCACCTTACCCTACCAACCGAGTGGTGTTGCTCGAGGTTGTGAGACAATTGGAGGAGTATATAGTGATTCAAAGGGATAAGCAGAAGAAGGCAGGGATGTCCTCACTTACAATTGGTAATGGGCTGGAAACATGTCCATCATCACAGGCTACAACCACCGCTGAGAAAGAACTGGCCCGGTATCCCTTCTATCAATACAAGGCAAGAAAAGATTTCGATCCATTCCATAGGATAAAGAAGATCGAAGGGACAACGTTTGAGCACAGACTGGATCTAGAAGACTACTGGGCTAATGCAGCCGATAGTTTCGAGATCCGGAAGAGGTTCTGGTCAAGAATTCCTTTGAGTATGGTGATAGCAACGGAAGTATTCAGAGTTGCCGATCAGGTAGAAGAAAGCCTAGAACTTCAGCAGCCAGGTTTTGAAAAGATGAAGAATGAACCCTTAGTCTTGATAGATTGGACAGAGGGAGAGAAATCAGATCTAGCAGACCTCATGAGGTCGGTGGTTGAGTACTCAAGGTGGTGGGCGTCTGAAAAGACAAAACAGTTGAAGGCCAAAGGTGTGACTTTAACTTATGAATTAATGGGAGTAGATGATACTTTGTCCGTCAATCCTTGTACCTCCGTCGGTGATGCTCGGAATCCAGAAAGTGTTGGGTCTTGAAAGAGGAAGGAGTTGGGTTGAAGCTCCACAAAGGTCACAGGGAAAAGGGTTGTAGGTGAGAGAAGAGAATCCAGCGAAAGTCACTCCATCCTAAGTGTTGCTTCCATTGCGCCTGATCAGAGTACAATTGGGGAGCAAGAGATGAACATCTGTGTGATTGATGATGAAGTAAGAGTGCTTTCCCAGCCAGTTGAGGAAGTGGTGGAGAAGGTCTTCCGAACTCCAGACAGGGGACAGATTGAAGCCCCTACAATCTTCTTGGATGGCATACCAGCGAACCCAGGAGAGGCAGATGATGAGTTTGATCGGAACACTGTAGAACAATCAACCATTCCGGATTGGCTGAGAGCAAGGATAAAGGCCAAGGTTCCCAAGGAGGCCCACTCAACCGAGGAGGTCACCGCAACATTCTTAGAGAAGGTGAATGAACCCGCTATAGCTAAACCGCCCAAACCAGCCAGGAAGTTTTCCCTGATTCAGAGAGACAGTGCTGGATTAAGGACAGTCCAGATAGCGGTGCCCAAAAAAGGGAAGACTAGGGACAATGTCACCGCAGATGATTACAAGGTTACCACCATAGAGATGGGTAAGCCTCCCCAGGACCAAGAGATCCAATATTTTGATGACTCCTGCAACGTTCTAAAGACGAGGCTGGCTCATGAAAAGGAAAAGAGGAAGAAAGTGGAAGAAGAGAACCAACAGTGGAAGAAGTATGTTCTCCATCTTACCAGCCCGCTCAACCATGAAGTCCCGGCTACTCCACCACAGCCTCTTCAGCAGGGATCAATAAAGGACTATGATGATATGAAGGGATCGTACACTCAAGAAAAGGAGTGGATTTCAGACGCATCGGTACGTGCTGACACCCTGGTAGAAAACTTAGTATCGACACATGAGGCAACTTCTTTGTTGATTGATCGTATACAGGATCTAGCATCCAATTGGGAAGAAGTGGATGAAATTCAGAATGAAATACTCCCTCACCTGAAGGTTATCCGAAGCATGTCAAAGAGGAGCTTAGTGGATGCAGGCATCATACAAACAGAAGACAGGTACGACTTCGGCACATGGTACTATGCTCTGGTCACTCGGATTGAGGTTCTGAAGAAATCCGAGACCAAGTGTTTTGAGACAGAGGCAAGTGTTAGAGAGATCCTGGGCAAGGTTTTTCGTGTGGCGTCAGTGATCTGGAAGAAGGAAAGCCTAAGGGAGAAGCATTTACAAGCAGAGAACCTAAGAGCCAGGATTCAGGCGAGCTTCTTCCGAGATTCAGGGATGATTGACAAAGGCGATCTTTCGAAGATTGCAAACTTCCTCTCCATCGATGACAACTTCCTCACCCAAGCAGTGGAGTGGGAAGGCATCCTTGCCACATGCGCCGACGATGTAGACCTCATCGACTTCCAGATTGGTGGTTTGCCAAGTGTCACCATGGAGGAGGTCAAGCTCATTGTGTCCAGATACGTTGAATCTTTGAAAGAGGAAAGTGGCCACTCACCTCTGTAAAATTAGCAGCTGCACCACTTGTCACTCTTTCATTTGCTTGAACTGATAGTATTTCGAGAAATCCTAATTAGGGTTTAGGACTTTCAATCTTGGCCCTTGATCATTGTTTGATCTCGGCCATTCATTTATTTTTGAGAAACTATATAAGGTTGCCTCCTCTCATTTGAAAAGGGTAAGGTTTTTGATGTATTGTTGCTTAAGGTCATTTCTAGATAATATATTGCATGTGCGCTGCTTTGTAATCTCTATTATTTGAATGATTTGCATGGTTTCAATTGCCTCAACACTTAGTTAAAATTAACTTAGATTTCCTTTCATTGTTGTTAATTCGAATGAAGGATTTGATAAGTGTCAATTGATGGTGTATCTTCGCTCATACTTTTGGTGTATGGATGATTTCCATCTCACCGTGCAAAGTTAGTCTGAGTCCATCCCCTGTGCATCCCAACATCTCGATCATAAGCACAACCCATTGAAAATTGCACCGGCCTTGTGTAGTTGTCCCTAGTGTGGCGAAGCAAGGTTTGGTTTCTCGAGAGCACCCAGTTGATACGGTCTCCAAAATTCGTAGGATTAGATTAGCCTTCCTGAACTCTATCCCTTTTTCCCTTTCTTTTGAAAGTCTAAATCCCAGAAAATCCAAAAAAAAAACAAAAAAAAGAAAGAAAGAAGAGCCTAAAATTGCTAAATCCATCTAAGTCCAGCAGTTCAAGATACTTGTCAAACGTAAGTCCCCCTTGAAATTTCAGCATACACTACCCAAGAAGCTATTCCACTAAAGTCGCTTGTTCGCACATATAAACCTTGGAATCAGTAGTGATTTTTCAGGAGAGGATAGAATACCTTCGGGTATCCTATCCTAATGTTTGGTAGATGATAAAACAGACACCAACAAGACCCTATAAGCTTTCACTTTCATTCTTAAGCACAAGAAAGGAGTCAAGAATAAGGTGGCAAATACTTTGAGCAGAAGAGTCCTAACTGCAAATCAAACTCAGTTGGAGTGTGTTGGAATAGACTCTTTGAAAACCATGTATAAAGATGATGAAGATTTTGGAGAGGCCTACAAGGTATGTGCTTCATTTGATGAACGGTTTCATGTTGAGTATTCTGAATTTTTTATTCAAAATGGATTGTTGTTTAAGGGTGCACAACTATGCATACCCAAATGCTCTATGAGACTGAATATCATTAAGGAAAAACACTGTGGAGAAATGGCAGGACATTTTGGTCTTGACAAGACATTAGATTTGGTAAAAAGACACTATTTTTGGCCCAAACTACAGACAGATGTCAGGAGATTTGTGGAGACATGTGTGATCTGCGAAAAGGCAAAGGGAAAGTCCACCAATGCAGGGTTATACCAGCCTTTACCCATACCTTCAAGACCATGGGAAAGCATAAGTATGGATTTTGTTTTAGGATTGCCTAGGACAAAGAAAGGATGTGATAGTGTTTTTGTAGTGGTGGATCGGTTCAGTAAGATGGCACATTTCTTGCCATGCAAAACAACTTGTGATGCTTCTTATGTAGCAGATTTGTTCTTTAAGGAGATTGTCCGGATACATGGCTTACCTTTAACCATAGTCTCTGATAGGGATGTAAAATTTGTTGGTCACTTTTGGAGGACCCTTAGGAAGAAACTTGGTACAAATTTATCCTTCTCCTCAGCTTACCATCCCCAAACAGATGGTCAAACTGAAGTTGTAAACAGATCACTAGGGAATCTCTTAAGGTGTTTGACTCGACAGCATGGAGAAAGGTGGGATAGTATACTGTCTCAGGCAGAATTCTCCTATAATGATACAGTGAATAGGAGTACCGGTAACTCACCTTTTCAGATTGTCTATGGCATCCACCCAAGGGGTGTGCTGGAGTTGAGAGAGATACCTCAAGGAGAACCCATTAGTGCAGATGGAGAAAACTTTGCTACTGCTATACAAGAGATCCATGACCATGTGAAGACTCATCTTCAACAATCTGCAGAGAGATATAAAGCTCATGCTGACAAAAAGAAGAGGGATGTTCAATTTGATGTAGGAGACTTGGTGTGGATTCACTTGAAGAAGGAAAGACTTCCAAAAGGAAGATACACAAAGCTGATGCAAAGAAAGATTGGCCCCTGCCAAATCTTGAAGAAATGTGGTTCAAATGCCTATGAACTTCAACTACCATCTGATCTTGGTTTGTCACCTATTTTTAATGTTTGTGACTTAACTCTCTATAAGTGTAGTGTTGATGCAGGCAACGACACAATGCAGGATATTGTTGATGATGACATTCCTAAACATGAAACACCAAAGTTGCATAAGGTTCTAGATACTAAGGTTGCCAAGCAAACCAGGAATAAAGTTTACATGGATTATTTGGTGGCTTGGAAAGGACAACCTGATACTGAAGCAGTCTGGATGACAAAGCAACAAATCAAAGATTATGGTGCCGACCTGCAGACTCTCATCTCAAGTGGACTTGAGATTTCTTCTTCCGGGGAGTATGGTGCAGGAGCACCTCATCAAACCCTTCAAGATGACATGTCAGACTCTGATAAGGGAGGATAAGGCATTAATAATGTCTTTAGGATGTTTTATATAGGTTTTCAATCATGCATTATATGTTTGTAATAATGAATCCCATCTTGTGAGCCAAACTCCTATTTTGGCATTTCTATGAGCCAATTAGGACTTTTGGACAATAGGGGATCCAATGTGTTGGTTTTAAGTGTTTTAAGATGTTTTAGGAGGGGTTGAACTTGACCCAAGGCATTAGGAGGCAAAAGTTGTCAAAAGTTGTCATGAGCAACTTTTATACACTTTTTGCATTTTGTAATTTGAAACTTCTCCAACAGCTCTTAACCTCTTGATTTTCGGTTGAGAGCAGTTGAGGAATGGTTTATACACCTCGACGATCCAATTTCCAAAGGGGTGATGGTACGGAGAAGAGCTCTGATGCAAACAAACTAATAAAATTATGAGTTTTCCTGCAATTCTGGAGTTTTTGGTCTGTGGTACGGTTCTGTACGGATTGGGATCCATTCCCAATGATGTGAATTGATTTGAGAGGAGAGTTGACTCTGTTTTGGTTTTGATTTGGAGACTTGATTGTGTGTGTTGCTCCTGATATTGAAGTTTTGCTGTAGATACCCGGAAAACCAGGGTTTACCTTGGGTTTTTCCTCATTCATGGCCATATCTTGCATTTTACCAATTTGAGGCTCATGGGATTTGGTGAAAGGCAAGTATGGTCACTATATTTTAGATTTCCAAGAGTGTTTTGCAGGAGGATCAAGGGAGAGAAGTGTTTGAAGCGACCCTAGGTAGACATCTCTATGTGGCTACTTAGACCTTGAACAAACAAAATCACCTTGTGTGCAAATGGCGATGCTTCCAGGCGTGTAACCCTGGAATCCCTATTGATTTATGTTTCCCAACATGTCCATGGGATTGTAACCCACCGGTTCATTCATCTGAGTATAGTTGCTTCACAAAAGTGACCTAATTAGCCCTTCTAGGACAGTCAAATTCCTACCGGCAAAGACCTTTATTTTCCAGCCCTTGACCCTTCCTTTTGGGGACTTGTATAACTTCCAAAAGGGTGTCTGAATCCATAATTTTTCTTCCAAGGTTTTTGGGAAAATCTAAACTTAAGGTCCCTTTACCCGCTAAATAGGGCTACAAGCAACTAGGCCTAATTGAGTGAGTTTCTTAAGGAATGAGTATGAACTCTTGCCACCGGTGCTTTGTTTGAACTTGGCGAGTTTTGTATGACCCAAAACCGGTGTGGAAATGATTTGTAACCCTTGGAGGTGCCATGGAGTGTGTTGTAGCAAGACACCCCCGATTGAGTCAGTAAGGGTCTTGGAGATGGTGAGAAGATTGTAATAAAGTTGTAGAGCCTTGCCTTGATATGATCCCATCCATGTGTTAGGGGGGTCAGTGTCATACATTTGGAGGTGTTTGGCAGGTAACAAGGAGGGCTCTACATCAAATAGTGAGAGCAAATTGGCTTGAGTATGGAAAGAAAAGGATCAAAGTTCAAGTCTAAGACAAAGTTATGAGAAAAGAAGTGTGAATTGAGCCTAAAGGAGCAAATTCGCTCTAGAGCGAACTTCTTCAAGAGACCTTGTACCTTGCTCAAACCTTTGAACCAACCCATTCCTATGTATTTTTAAAGGCAAATGGCTTGATTTTGATGAGGAAAATGTTGAGAGATGAAGTTCTATGAAGGAAGAACTGAACAAAATGCCAAATTCGCTCCTGACCCTTCCAAAGGGTCCAGAGCGAATTTTCATTAAAGGTCATGTACCTCTCAAAGGGTCCAGAGCGAAAATTCCATTTTAGGGCCTGTCCTTGGAAAGGGTCCAGAGCGAAAATTTCATTATAGGTCCTGTCCTTCCAAAGGGTCCACAGCAAAAATTTCATTATAGGTCCTGTCCTTCCAAGGGTACAGAAGCGAAATTCCTTGGGAGAGAGGGTTTAGCTAATGAAATTGTGTTGAAGGTCTTCTTAAAGGTGATTCTAGTGTTCAAGCAATCCTAAGAGCTATGAATTTGAGAGTGCTTTCATTTGAAAAGTGAGAAAACTTGAGACAACTCCTAATTCGCTCATGTACCTGTCAAAGGGTCCAGAGCGATATTGATCCTAGTGCCTTCTTGTTGATGGTTTGAAGTGATAAATACCATGTTAGGATGAATATATCATACATACTTGACACCATCTTTTGCTTGTTTTACAGATCTACAAGACTAGGTTGGAAGGAGATTAGGCAAGGACAAGGACGGCCTCTTCAAACCTCATCATCATTAAGGACACCTTAAATGCATGGAGGAAGACTCAAAGTGCTATTAAGTTGAAAGGACTTCGAATGATCAACAATTACAAGCAATAGAGCAAGATATTCTCAAGGACCTCATTCTGTCACATGGAGAAATCACAAGATGTCAAAGGAGAAGGAGTGACTTGACCATGACTTCCTATCACCATTATGAAAAATCAAGAGGAGGCTTCATCAAACACAAGAGAGTCAAAGAAAGGGTACATCATTCATCAAGTATATACCAGGACGAAGGAGGATCAACCAAGGTCAGTGCAAGGGTACGTTGAAGAAGCAGATAGTTTCAGAAGAGTTAAATCAAAGCCCTCTTTTTATCATCACATTGAGTATAAAAAGAGATACGACGTTCCTTGACTAAGCAAGTGTAGGATAAGGTGGCATCCTAGTCACTATTCCTCCGATCAAAACGCTTCACATCAGAATGACCAGATTCGATGAACCACACTTATGCATGAAGGCACAAACTCTGATGTACCTACCCTCAACATTCATTGGTCCACATAAACTAAATGTAATTTTCTCACTGGCTAAAGGAGTTTGTTATAACAAACCCTAATTAGGGTTTCCATCTTGTAATCATAGCAATTGATTGTAAATCAATCAGAGCCATTGAAATGTAAAGAGCTCTCTATATAAAGCTCTGGCTCTTCATTTGTAAAGGTTAATAGTTAATAGCTAATAGTAAGTAGAATAGAATAGCAAATAGAATAGAAGTTAGAGTAGAGTAGGAGAAGGCAAACAATTGTTGCCTAAGTTGTAAATGAACTCTATTTTCATTGAAGTTATGGTGAAATGTGTTGTTGTTTTTTGCAATATGCATGGTTTCTTGTTGGATCTTCATATTAGATGGTAGATAATTAGATTGAATGGAGAAAATTGTTGAATGCACTCGTGTGGAATCCGCCTAGTCCATACCACTAGCCTCTTACTGATTGTAAGTGCGCCTTGCGTGGTCAACTAGCATTGAATGAGCTTAACTTCAAATTGTTATGCGTCCATTGTTTATGCATTAACTTGAATGGTGATCAATGTTTGATGGTGATGATTTGAACATCTTCAAAATTCCCTTAGAAGATTGCACTGAGTTGGTGTCGAATTGTTCAGTTTGATGGTGAGACCTAGCCCAGTAGGACTCCACTTAGTCATTCATCTATATTCTTACATTCTAGGTCCTAGAATAGATTCTCTAAACCCTATGCTTTTGATATTTCTTTATCTCCCAGTGAGTAGTTAGGACTCAAGTTCCAGCTAATCAAGCATTCAAACAATCGGATGTAAGTCCCCTTTGTGAATCCCAACATAATCACATCACACCAACAGAGCTTATCCACACGTAGAGACCCTACATATAAGAACCTTGGAGTTATTTTGATTGATCCTTAGGCAAATCTTCAGCAATCGAATAACTTTGTTCAAGAGAGGATAAGATACCTTGGTATTTTATTCTGTGTTTGCATGTGCCTAAAAAACACATCAACACAAGTCCACCAAGAGGAACTTGTTCAAAGGACTTCAAGGTCCGCCTAGGGAGAAGAAAGCATGAAAGCACAATCAAAACATTCCAAAATTCGCCTAACCATGTGTGTGGCACAAGCAACCTAAAAGTTCGCCTAGACATGGAAGATTAAAGCAAAGTTGAAGGGAAGAAATAAATCCAAGGCAAGGAATGATCAAAGTCCGCCTAGGCACATAAGAAGATGGGCAAACAAGGTCTAGACTCCGCCCATGAGATGAAAAGAAAATATTGAAACAAGGGTGGCATAATAACTTCAAAGTCCGCCCATGTCTAAAGGCTCTCCAAGTTTGCCTAGGAAGGGAAGAAGGTGGCCAAAGATTGTCTAAGTTCGCCTTGGCAAATAATCTTCCAACTTCGCCCAAGGCAAGCACAAGGTAGATTCCGCCTTCCTAAATCAAGTTGGCATAAAGTTTGCCAAGTCCGCCAAAGACACATGTGAAGGGGGTATAAATTAAGGATGCAAAGGTGTCTAAAGACTATCCAAGTCCGCCATGAGGAGAAAATTAAAAGCAAGACATGGCTAAAGGTGGATAAGGAGAAAGCATGTCCACACTTGAGCAAAGTCTACCAAGGAAGAAGTAGAAGAAAGATGGCAAGGACAAAGCAGGGTCTGCCTTGGCTAGACATGACCAAAGTCCGCTTAGGCTAAGGATAAAGATAAAAGGATTTGCCAAAATGTGGCAAAGACCATGAAGACATGAAAATCTGTCTAGAGGAAGATAAAAAATTTCCAGGGAAGACTGTCCAAACATCTTGGAAATTTAACAAGACATCAAAACTTCCAAGTTGGCTAGGCATAAATGGAATATATGAAGATGCCTAAACCTGGCATGAATTCGTCCAAGGTTTGAAACAAGACAAACAACTTGCCAGGACAAAGAAAGAAAATTGGCTAGAGAAAATAATTTTGACAAAAATTTGCAAATGAAATCAAGGGTCCAATAACGAATGTGTTGGAAAATAATATTTTGACACATGAATATTTTTAAAATTTTCCAACACTTAGAATTATTTTCGAGAGGAAAATAATTTCAACAGTTAGAAATATTTTCAAAATTCAAGAAATTGAAAGAAGTTTCTAGAAGAAACTTTGATAAGGATAAATTTTCAGAGAAAATAAAACCTTCCATTTTAGAAAGATTTAAAACATTAAAACACAAAAAAATAATACAAAATTAGAAAAACAAAAAACAAAGATGAAGCAACTTTATATATTTCCAACCAATCACTCTCAAAATTCATTGTTCGGGTTGAAGATTTGGAGAGCAAGTGGGAAGAATTTCTCTCTCTTGGAGTTTGAGAAAATCGAATTTTTTTTTGGAGAAGAAGTTTTTTTTGAAGAAACAAAATTTTCTAAGTGTTGAAACTCAAGAAATTAAGTGCTTTTTCTGATTTTAAGACAGATTTTCACAATTAAAGGTGAATTTTAGATACAAAGAGCAATTACAATAATCCAAATTCTGGATTTGACTGAATTCTTCCACCTTTCTGTCTTATTTGTCATCAAATTTATCAATTAATAGACCAAATTCTTCACTTTCCGTCTGTTTTTTCACAGAAATTTAACCTTTAACAGGCTGAAAGTGAAATTTTCAGAAAAAGGATTTTAAAAAATCAGAATTAAAATCTGAAAATAACATTAAGTTTTCATGTGTTATGCAGGTTGATGACCACCAAAGGAGCACCTTCCAAGAAAGCACCAATGAAGTTTGCTAGTAAAAGAGCACAGCTGGAATCCAAGATCAAGTCTAAATGGAAGAATGTCACAGACACTGACCTTGGACATGTGGATTTAGAAGAATTAAAGAAGAGAATGTACAGTCATGATGGACACCTGCCGACACCCATTGCCTAACGGATGATGAGGAATGGCATCATCCAAGCAGCTGGATTTCCTCTGGCTAAGCAATGTGCTGAGCTGATGGTTGAGTGTGCTAGACACTACAATGCACAGTCAAGGGAGATCATTGCACCTGATGGAAGGGTTTTAGCCAATCTTTCAGAGTTGTCCATCCAAGAGACGTTTGGAATTCCAAAATACAATAAAACCTCCTACAAGACCAAAGAAGATACTAAAAAGATTTATGATGCCCAGTCTGAACTCCGTGCAGCAAATGTCAACAAATCATGGTTGGAAAAGAAAAGACCCCAAGGGAAGGTGCCAAAGATCTTGCTACGCCCGTACTTCAAGGAAGAATATGGTGAAATTATTCTACTGCTGAATAGAGTAATGGGCAGCCCTAAGGGAGCACCATTCGAGACATGGATGTATTACTTCATAGATGAAATTACCTCGGGAGTTAGGATGTTCAATTGGTCCCGCATAATCAGCAACAACCTTCATGAGCAGTTGATAAATTTGGAGAAAACAAAGTCATTCTACATGAGCTCCTATGTTATCTATCTGTTGGCTAGCACTTACAGATATTCTGGACTAATTTGTAGAGGCATAGTTGGCAATGGATAAAATGAATTCCGGTCCTATGATTGTTACTCGCAGCTACAGCTTAAGGAGAAGAGATATCACGCTCATGATGCATTCCTGATGTACATCACAAGAACATTACAAGGAGGAACTCACCAAAGGTTATCTCCTAAAGCCAGAAGTTTGATCAGCAAATATGGCTCCTGGTTTATCCAATTTCCAAAATTCGCCTACATAAGAGTCCAAGGTTTTGACGGACGTCCTTACCAACTTCCAATTTATCCAACAAACGGGATGATTCTACTTGAAGTTCTCAGGCAACTTGAAACATATCAGAGCTTCAAAAGAATAAGGCAGAAGGCAGCTATATCATTTCCATTCTTTATTGGAAATATGGAAGAGTATTGTCTGACAGCACAAGCAGCAGAAAGTGCCAGGCTAGAAATGCAGTGGTATCCCTTTTACCTTCTACCAATCCAGAGCTAATTTCGACCCTCTCAGCAATATTGGATCGGTGAATGGAGAAAGATTCAGACATAGAACAAACATAGAAGATTTTTGGGCAAATGTTGCAGATGAGTTTGACATCAGGAAAAGACTATGTTCTAGACTGCCAGTAAACTTGATCAGAACGACTAAGCCTTTTCTTGTGCCTAATCAGCTGGAAGATAATGCAAACTATATTCAACCTGGCTTTAATGAGCATGCACCTCTTCCTCCTATCAAATGGTTAGAACCAGAGCATGCAGACTTGACCACTTTGATGCGGCCAATTATAAAATATTCCAAGTGGTGGGTTGATCAGCAGTGTCATAGATTAAAACGAGGAAATATAATCTTAACTTATAACCAGATGGGTGAAGCAAAAAGATATTCTTCAAATGAGGAAGCAACTCAAAGTGTCAAATCAATTGAAGGTGCTAAAAGGAAGGGAAAGGCAATTGTGAATGAGGGACTAGCTCAGAAGAAGCAGAGGATAGAACCATCTCATTCTGCCGCATCCGCAAACATAGATATATTAGCCATTGATCAGTCGATGGCAGAGATGGAAATTCCCTCCCCAATTCATGAGGAGAATGTAGAATTAGTCCATCAAGAAGATGAACAACCATCGTCTCCTACTGGCATAGAGATCCTAGAGTCAGACAATGAAATGGATGTTGAGGAAGGTGAATTTCAAGAAGGAATGATTTCCGCCCTTCGGGATATCATGTGTGAAAAGGGCAATCAAGAAATGGAAGGCATTGAGCAGCCCACTGTTCCTAATTGGCTGAAGGAAAGGTTGAAAATAAACACACAAGTAGTAGAAGAACAAGAAGAAGATGAGATGGCTGATTTCTTAGCCAGGTTAGAGCAAACTACAGTAAACAAGCCAGCCAGAAGGTTTTCCACCATCCAGAGAGATGAAACAGGATGCAGGACAATACAGATAGCAGTACCAAAGGTAGACAAGGCAAAGGGCGATATTGGTCCCCATGAGTCTGCTTTTTGCTTTTTCGGGATGCAAACCTAGGGTTTACACTTGCACCATCGACCATCTCCAACCAGATCTCGAAAATTCCAAGTTTTGACCTAAAAAAGTTGAATCCCTAGATTTTAGGCTTTTTGCTTTTTTCGGGATGCAAACCTAGGGTTTACACTTGTGCCACTGACCTGCTTCGACCGGAACCCGAAAATTCCAAGTTTTGACCTAAAAAAAAGCTAAATCCCTAGATTTTAGGCTTTTTGCTTTTTCCGGGATGCAAACCTAGGGTTTACACTTGTACTACTGACCAGCTTCGACCGAAACTCGAAAATTCCAAGTTTTGATCTAAAAAGCTAAATCCCTAGATTTTAGGCTTTTTGCTTTTTCAGATGATCCACCTAAGCACGGATTTCAAATTTCAAGTTAATCCGGTTAAATTAGATTAAACTGTGAAATTTTGAAATTTCTTTGAAAATTCTTCTAAGTCTGGCTAACAAGGGTTTTGAAGTGTTTCTGCAGGTTCAAACCCCATCACGAAGGTTGAAGAGGCCATGAAGGAGCCTTGCATGAAGTCCGCCATGCCTTAGGAGGCTATGTGGGTGCTCTCATCAAAGTCTGCCATGCCTTAGGGAGGCCATGTGGGTGCCTTGCCTAAAGTCCGCCCCACCTAAAGAGGTCATGGAAGAGCATGGGTTGAAGTCCGCCCAAGGCTTAGGAGACCAAAGAGGAGCAAGGCTTGAAGTCCGCCCAAGGCTTAGGAGACCAAGGAGGAGCAAGGCTTGAAGTCCGCCCAAGATCAAGGAGGTCACATGGGTGCAAGGCTTAAAGTCCGCCCAAGGCATAAGAGGGGCCATGAGGGAGCAACCTCCAAAGTCCGCCCAAGCAAGAAGAGGGGCCATGAAGGAGGTAACTCCAAAGTCTGCCCAAAGCAAGAAGAGGGGCCATGAAGGAGGTAACTCCAAAGTCCGCCCAAGCAAGAAGAGGGGCCATGAGGGAGCAACCTCCAAAGTCCGCCCAACCATGAAGAGGCCAAGGCTTGAAGTCCACCCAAGGAGGAAGGAGACCATGAAGGTGTCAAGGCCAAAGTCCGCCAAGGTGAAGGAGACCTTGAAGGTGCTAAGGCTAAAGTCCACCAAGGTGAAGAGGTCATGTGGGAGCAAGGGTCAAAGTCCGCCCCAATGCCTTAGCCAAAAATTTCGCCATAATGGAGGCCAAGGAAGAGTTCTAGCTAGAGTCCGCCATACCCTAGAGATGTGTTTAAAGTCTGCCAAAATTTGAAAAGATGGAGATAAAATTCGAAAAATCAACCTACACATGGAAGGTCAAACAAAGTCAACATGATGTCACGAATCCACAGAGATTTCAAAATTAAATCCAAAATGAAGAAATATCTAAATAAATAAAAAATCCTCAAAATAAATCCAAAATGGAAAGTTTTTTGAGGGAATATTAAAAGGTTATTGAGATATTAATTCAAAATGAAAGTTTTTTTGAAAGGGAATATTGGAGGATTAATGAATATCTTCAAACTTAAATCAAAATGGAAAGTTTTTTTAGAATTAGAAGTATGAGTTGGATGATTTTAGGGGTTTTGCTTAAACCTTGTCTACAAATACTTCATTATCAAATTCATTATTACACCAAGAAGTTCAAAATTACTAAGGAGAGCTTAGTAAAGTATGTTAGTTTGAAGATCATCTAAAGGAAATTCTAGATATTGTTGGAAGTGGGATAATATTTTTGGCAAAAGGCTTACAGATTTCTGGAGAAAGGCATCTTTTCTGAATTTTCTCAATATCTTGGAGAAAAGTCTAGCCTTACTCCTATCCAAGTCAGAGGTGAAATTAAAATTGTGAATTTTCTGAATGTTTTCCAGAATTTAATAAATGATTTTTTCGAAAATTTTGGAGAAAGAAAATCATTTTTTTTGGCTAAGTATGAAATTTTTTTTAAGTTTTAACACTTGATGTTGACTTCAACCGACCTCAAGGCTGAGGGTTTGGAGGTGAAAATTCAATTTTTTTGGCTAAGTATGAAATTTTTTTGAAAGTTTTAACACTTGATGGTGACTTCAACCGACCTCAAGGCTGAGGGTCTGGAGGTGAAAATTCAATTTTTTTGGCTAAGTATGAAATTTTTTTGAAAGTTTTAACACTTGATGGTGACTTCAACCAGCCTCAAGGCTGAGGGTCTGGAGCTGAAAATTCAATTTTTGTGGCTAAGTATGAGAGTGAAAAATGGAAAATTTTCCAACACTTAGCCATTTCGCGGCCCCGTAGTTTTTTTTTGAAATTTTGCAGAAATTTTCTAACTTAAAGTTTTCATCATTCATCTGCAGGTCTTGAGCACCATGAAGTTCCAGGTAGATAAAGATGCTCCTCCAGAGTCGAGGATGACTTCCAAGTGGAAGAACATCAACGACACCAACCTCGGACACATCAATCTGAGGGATTTTAAGAAGCGAATGTTTGGTCTGGACAACCTTATGCCTACCACCATTGCGTGGAAAATGATGAAAGTGGTATCGTGCACGTTGTCGGCTTCCTCCCCACCATGCAGTGCAATGAACTAGTAGTTGAATGTGCCAAACACTACAACCCCATCAATAAGGATATTGTTGCACCTGATGGAAGAGTGTTGGCGAATGTCAGCGATGAGGCCTTCAGGATCCCTGAGTACCACAACACAGTATATATGACCAAGGACGAAGCTGACAGTCTGTACCATGATCACCTGGAAGAATATGATGCCATAGTTAATCATTCCTGGCTAGACAAGCCGAGGAAAGGCGCCTCCAAACTCCAGAGAAAGAGCCTAGTGCGAGCATACTTCAAAGAGGACATTGGGGACATGATTGTCTTGCTCAATCGAATAATAGGAAACCCTCAGGGAGCTCCATTCGAACCCTGGATGTATTATTTCATTAATGAAATAATCAATGGAGTAAAAATGATAGACTGGGCCCGTATGATCAGCGACAACCTAGACAGTCAGCTAAGGAATCTGGAGGCGAATAGGACTTTCTTCATGAGTTCTTACTTGTTCTATTCTCTAGCCAGGACCTACAGGTACAGAGGTCTCACTTGTAGAGGAGAAGTTGGGAACAAGGAGAACCAATTTCCGGTATATGATTGCTATCCCCAACTCCATATGGAGGAGAAGTTCCATTTCAAAAGGGTGAATGATGCCTTCCTGATGGGCATTACCCGGACCCTTCAAGGTGGCCTGTACCAGAGGCTCTCTCAAGAGTCTATGGACTTCATCGGTCGGTTCGGGTGTTGGTACATCCAATATCCAAAGTTCACTTACCTCCGAATTCAGCGATTCTCTGGTCCTCCATACAAGCTTCCAGCCTACCCTACCAACCGAGTGGTGTTGCTAGAAGTTGTGAGACAATTGGAGGAGTATATAGTGATTCAAAGGGATAAGCAGAAGAAGGCAGGGACATCCTCACTTACAATTGGTAATGGGCTGGAAACATGTCCATCATCACAGGCTGCAGCTACTGCTAAGAAAGAACTGGCCTGGTATCCCTTCTACCAATACAAGGTGAGAAAGGATTTCGATCCATTCCATAGGATAAAGAAGATCGAAGGGACAACGTTTGAGCACAAACTGGATCTGGAAGACTACTGAGCTAATGCAGCCGATAGTTTCAAGATCCGGAAGAGGTTCTGGTCAAGAGTTCCTTTAAGTATGGTTAGAGCAACGGAAGTATTCAAAGTTGTCGATCAGGTAGAAGAAAGCCTAGAACTTCAGCAGCCGGGTTTTGAGAAGATGAAGAATGAACCTTTAGTCTTGATAGACTGGACAGAGGGAGAAAAATCAGATCTAGCAGACCTCATGAGGTCGGTGGTTGAGTACTCAAGGTGGTGGGCGTCTGAAAAGACAAAACAGTTGAAGGCCAAAGGTGTGACTTTAACTTATGAATTAATGGGAGTAGATGATACTCTGTCCCTCCATCCTTGTACCTCCGCCGGTGATGCTCGGAATCCAGAAAGTGTTGGATCTCGAAAGAGAAAGGAGTTGGGCTGAAGCTCCCCAAAGTGCACAGGGAAAAGGGTTGTAGTTGAGAGAAGAGAATCCAATGAAAGTCACTCCATCCTAAGTGCTGCTTCCATTGCGCCTGATCAGAGTACAATTGGGGAACAAGAGATGAACATCTATGTGAGTGATGATGAAGTAAGAGTGCTTTCCCAGCCAGTTGAGGAAGTGGTGGAGAAGGTCTTCCGAACTCCAGACAGGGGGCAGGATGAAGCCCCTATAATCTTCTTGGATGGCATACCAGCGAACCCAGGAGAAGCAGACGATGAGTTTGATCGGAACACTGTAGAGCAATCAACCATTCCTGATTGGCTGAGAGCAAGGATAAAGGCCAAGGTTCCCAAGGATGTCCCCTCAACCGAGGAGGTTACCGCAGCATTCCTGGAGAAGGTGAATGAACCCGCTATAGCTAAACCACCCAAACCAGCCAGGAAGTTCTCCCTGATTCAGAGAGACAGTGCCGGATTCAGGACAGTCCAAATAGCAGTGCCCAAAGAAGGGAAGACTAGGGACAATGTCACCGCAGATGACTACAAGATTACCACCATAGAGATGGGTAAGCCTACCCAAGACCAGGAGATCCAATATTTTGACGACTCCTATAATGTTCTAAACACAAGGCTGGCTCATGAGAAAGAAAAGAGGAAGAAAGTGGAAGAAGAGAACCAGCAGTGGAGGAAGTATGTTCTCCATCTTACTAGCCCGCTCAACCATGAAGTCCCAGCTACTCCACCATAGCCTCTTTTGCAGGGATCAATGAAGGATTATGATGAGATGAAGGGATCATACACTCAAGAAAAGGAGTGGATTTCAGACGTTGTGATACGTGCTGACACCCTGGTAGAAAACTTAGTATCAACACATGAGGCAACTTCTTTGTTGATTGATCGTATCCAGGATCTATCATCCAATTGGGAAGAAGTGGATGAAATTCAGAATGAAATACTCCCTCACTTGAAGGTTATCCGAGGCATGTCAAAGAAGAGCTTAGTGGATGCAGGCATCATACAGACAGGAGACAAGTACGACTTCGGCACGTGGTACTATGCTCTGGTCACTCGGATTGAGGTTCTGAAGAAATCCAAGACCAAGTGTTTTGAGACAGAGGCAAGGGTTAGAGAGATCCTGGGCAAGGTATTCCGTGTGGCGTCAAAGATCTGGCAGAAGGAAAGCCTAAGGGATAAGCATTTACAAGCAAAGAACCTAAGAGCCAGGATTCAGACGAGTTTCTTCCGAGATTCAAGGATGTTAACAAAGGCGATCTTTCGAAGATTGCAAACTTCCTCTCCATCGATGACAACTTCCTCACCCAAGCAGTGGAGTGGGAAGGCATCCTTGCCACATGCGCCGACGATGTGGATCTCATCGACTTCCAGATTGGTGGTTTGCCAAGTGTCACCATGGAGGAGGTCAAGCTCGTGGTGTCCAGATACGTTGAATCTCTGAAAGAGGAAAGTGGCCACTCACCTCAGTAAAATTAGCAGTTGCGCCACTTGTCACTCTTTCATTTGCTTGAACTGATAGTATTTCGAGAAACCCTAATTAGGGTTTAGGACTTTCAATCTTGGCCCTTGATCACTGTTTGATCTCGGCCATTCATTTATTTTTGAGAAACTATATAAGGTTGCCTCCTCTCATTTGAAAAGGGTGAGGTTTTTGATGTATTGTTGCTTAAGGTCATTTCCAGATAATATATTGCATGTGCATTGCTTTGTAATCTCTATTATTTGAATGATTTGCATGGTTTCAATTGCCTCAACACTTAGTTAGAAATAATTTAGATTTGCTTTCATTGTTGTTAATTTGAATGAAGGATTTGATAAGTATCAATTGATGGTGTATTTCCGCTCATACTTTTGGAAAATGGATGATTTCCATTCTACTGTGCAAAGTTAGTCTGAGCCCATCCCCTGTGCATCCCAACATCTCGATCATAAGCACAACCCATTGAAGATTGCACCGAACTTGTGTAGTTGTCCCTAGTGTGGCGAAGCAAGGTTTGGTTTCTCGAAAGCATCCAGTTGATACCGTCTCCAAAATTCGTAGGATTAGATTAGCCTTCCTAAACCCTATCTCTTTTTCCCTTTCTTTTGAAAGTCTAAATCCCAGAAAATCCAAAAAAAAAACAAAAAAAAGAAAGAAAGAAGAGCCTAAATTGCTATATCCATCTAAGTCCAGCAGTTCAAGAATACTTGTCAAACGTAAGTCCCCCTTGAAATTTCAGCATACACTACCCAAGAAGCTATTCCACTAAAGTCGCTTGTTCGCACATATAGACCTTGGAATCAGTAGTGATTTTTCAGGAGAGGATAGAATACCTTCGGGTATCCTATCCTAATGTTTGGTAGATGATAAAACAGACACCAACAAGACAGAAAAGAAGAAAGAATATAAGAAAGAAGTTGAGCGCCTAAGGGATTATATTCAGCACTTAACTAAGCCACTCAATCAAGCCAATCCAGAGGCTCTCCCGCCTTTGAATTCACAGCAGGTAGTTAGACGTTCTGAGGAAGAAGCAGTGACAGCCAGAGAGACTAAAGATTGGATGGAAAGTATAAGAAAAGAAGCAGCCACGTTTATGGAAGGAATATCATCAGCATATGAACAAACTTCTTCTTTACTTTCCAGGATTGAGAACATGGCATAAGTGTGGGTTGACTTCCAAGATATTCAAGATAGAATTATCCCATGACTTAGAGAGCTGAAAGGATTCCCACCACAAGAATTGGTGAATGGAAAGATAATTGAAGCAGGGGCTGCCTATGACTTCAACAGTTGGCACTAGATGTTGATTGCAGGGAATGAAGTCTTAGAAAAAGTAAAGGTTGATACTGATAGAATAGAAGGACAGATAAAGGCAATTCAGGACAAGATTTTCTTTATAGTTGCAAAGATACTTGGGAAAGAAACTATCCGAGAAAGGGATATGCAATTGGAGAATCTGAAGGTCAGAACACAAGACATCTTCTTTGCCATCACAGGACCAATCTTGAAGTGCAATTTGGCCAAGGCATTGAACCTCCTGTCCATCGGAGATGCTTTTCATAAGCAAGAACTAGACTAGGAAATCACATTTGCTCTATGTGCAGATGACTTGGAAGGATTGGAATTCAGGATCAACATGTTGCCACATGTCACAATGGAGAAAGTTGACCAAATTGTGTCTAGGTTCATCGAATATCAGAAGAAGGGGGTGCAATCCTAAAAGATAGCATCTTGTGCCACTTGTCTCATTTGCAGTTGATCTTGGATCTTATTTTGGGAAACTTTGATTGGGGTTAGGTTGTCTTGATTTGGACCGTTGATCTTAGATTGATCTCAGCCATTCATTTGTTTTCAGAAACTCTATATAAACTCATTCTCTCATTTCATTTCAGTGTGGAGAGATTTATGAAATTGTTGCTTAGAGCTATTTGAGTAATAAAAGTTCATTATCAGTATTGACTTGAAATCTTTTTATTGCTAAATGGTTGCATGGTTGCATATTCCCTTCAACACTTAGATTAAATTTTCTTAAGTTATTTGCTTTGAAGTTGATTAGATGAATGAAGGATTGATAAGTTTAGATTGGTGCTCATACTTTTGTTGGATGGATGATTTTCATTCAATGTGTAAAGTTAGCCTGAGCTTTTAAATGTAAATGCTTAACTTCTACTTTGAGTAATATTGTTCAATTGTTGGTATTATTCATGAGTGTGAAAATCTTAAGCACAACCCTAGAAGATTGCACCCGCTTTGCATAGTTGTCCAAGTGTGGCGAAACAAAGTGTCATTGCCAATTTCACCTAGTCTTTACCGTCTCTTGAGTTCATAGGAATAGTTTAGAAGTAGCATAGAATTCCTAAACCCTCATCCTCTTTTATCTTTTTTTTTGAAATCCTAAATCAGAAAATCCAAAAACAAAGAGCATTAATTGATAAATTCGTCCAAGTCCTGCTTGTGAATGATCCTAGTTGTCAAGCGTAAGTCCCCCTTGAGATTTTCAGCATACACTACTGTTGTGACATATTCACACATCGCCCCATTGCAAATGGGAACCCCTACTTTCTGCTTTCTAGGGTTTGCTTTTTTGGTCTTTTATGTTCTTGTCTATTGACCTTTTGCATTTGAAGGGTCGCCAGGGGGCTCATTAGGGTAGCAGGCTCCGCTTGAGTCAGGTGGATCTCCTCAAGAGGTCAGGTCAATTGAGTGATTAGGGGTAATTTAGATCATTCCTAGGGTGTTTTTTGTGTACTATCTGGTCGCACTTCAATTTGTTAAATCAAACCTTGGTTGAATGCATAATGTCCTCCTAGGTCCCATCCTTTACTTCAAGGGCAGAGCGAATTCGCCTTGAGAAGTCTGGAATGTCATCCTGATCCTCAAATGTCCTGAAATTTGGCTAAGTCTGGAATGTCATCCTGATCCTGAAATTTGACTAAGTCTAGAAAATTGAAGAATCCTCCAAAAACTAGATTTTGCATTATAACTCCTGGAGTTCCGAAACCACTCTCAAACATCCTGACAGTATATATGAATCCTGACGAAGAGGCTAAAATGTCAAATTTCGCTCTTGACCCTTCCAAAGGGTCCAGAGCGAGTTTCAATTTCGCTCCTGACCCTTCCAAAGGGTCCAAAGCAAAATTCCACAAAGGACCTAAATTCTTCACCTAAATCATTGAATGGTTGAGCAAATTTGCAAGGATATGGAAGGAAATGGATCTAGGATCAAGTCTAAGACAAAGTCAAGTCAGTTTGAAGGTGAATTGAGCCTAGAATAGGAATTTCGCAAGGGTCAGGAGCGAAATCCTCTATAAGACACTCTACATTGCCCAAAGCCATGAACTAGCTCATTCCCAGGCATTTGTGAAGGCAAAACATTGGAGTGAAGAAATGTGAAAATGGAGTCAGAATTTGAGCCCAAGGAGGAATTTCGCTCTTGACCCTTCCAAAGGGTCCAAAGCGAAATTCATGTAAAACCCTATTTTTCACAAAACCTTGAGCTAGATGTCAACTTGAAGAGCAAATTCGCATGATCATGATGGAAGGAAGCCTAACAAAGTGTGTCCAAGGCATGAAAAGGAAGTAAGAAATTAGCTCAAAATGAGAATTTCGCTCCTGACCCTTCCAAAGGGTCCAGAGCGAAATCCTCATTTGACCCTCAATTTTGGCCTAAGGCATTGAAAATGAAGATTTTTGAGCAAAGTGGATGGCAAGTGGACTTGAATATGGCGAGAGGAGGATGAGTTTGATCAATTTTGAAGATGGACTCAATGAAAGAGGTGAGAGATCAATCAAGAATGTGAATTTCGCTCCTGACCCTTCCAAAGGGTCCAGAGCAAAATTCTTAGAAGACACCTTTTTCTTCCTTGTTTGCACTGAAAGTCTTGTTCTTTGGGCATGGTGGGGGTAGGTTGATATGTTCTTGCCTTAGGAAGTGATTGAAAGTGTTGAAAAGTGAGGATCTTGTCCAAGATTAGGAATTTCGCTCCTGACCCTTCCAAAGGGTCCAAAGCGAAATTTTTCATAAGCCTCATTTGCTTCCTTGTTTAGACTACCAACCTTGTTCCTTAGGCGTATTTGGAAGGGAAATGACATGTATTTGCCTTTTGAAGTGATAGAATGTGAAGAAGTGAAGGATTTTGACCCTAAAACTAGAATTTCGCTCCTGACCCTTCCAAAGGGTCCAGAGCGAAATTCCTAAAATCTATCTTTTCCTCTCAATTTTGTGTCAAGCCAAGTGTGGATCAAGATTGAAGATGTCCTTAGGCATCACTTTGAGTTGCTTATGATCATCAAATGTGAAGGAATTGAGCTAAAACTAGAATTTCGCTCCTGACCCTTCCAAAGGGTCCAAAGCGAAATTCTTGAAGGACACCTATTTGCCCTTGGAGATGGTCAAATCCTTGGTTTTTATGGCATAGATAGGTGTGGAGTGACGTTTCCTTGCCTTTTGAGGTGGATTGGGGTTGAAAAAATGAAGAAATGAGCTCAAAACAAGAATTTTGCTCCTGACCCTTCCAAAGGGTCCAGAGCGAAATTCCCAAAATCCCTCTTTCTTCTATTTTTTTGTGTCAAAGACAAGCCTTGATCAAGGTGAAATGAGTTTGGAAGGACCCCTAGGCATGCCTTTGAATGGATTGTGGCCACCAATGATCAATATTTTGAGCTAGAACAAGGATTCCGCTCCTGACCCTTCCAAAGGGTCCAGAGCGAAATCCTAAATAGGTCCTGTCCTTGGCCATCATTTTTAGCGAAATTCTCCTTCCTGGCCATTTTGAGGGTCAAGCAAGTGTTGCATGCATGGGAGAAGGATCCAAATAGAGAGTCAAGGTAGATCAAAGTGAGAAGAATGGAGCTAAGTAAGAGAAATCAACCTAAAAGGAGAATTTCGCTCCTAACCCTTCCAAAGGGTCCAGAGCGAAATTCTTCAAACCGCCTATTTTCTCCTTATGTGAAGCCAAAACATTTATTCCTATGGCATGGTTGAAGGTGGAGTGAGGTATTCTTGCCTTGTAAGGTGAATTGAAGTGAAGGAAGTAAAGAAATAAGTCTAAAACTTGAATTTCGCTCTTGACCCTTCCAAAGGGTCCAAAGCGAAATTCTCAATTTCACCTAATTTGCCCATGATGAAGGTCAAGGTATGAATTCCTAAGCTTTGGTGGGGAGAAGGCTAGCATGTGCTTGTCTTGGGAGGCATTTTGGAGTGGAGAAATGATGGAATTTGAGCTTAATCAAGAATTTCGCTCCTGACCCTTCCAAAGGGTCCAGAGCGAAATCCTTAAAACCTCTATTTTTTCCCCAATTTTGCATCAAACCTAGTGTTGATTGAGATTAGAGGCATCTTTAGGCATGCATTTGAGCAGGTTGTGGTCACAAAATGTGGAGATTTTGTCCTAGAATGCAAATTTCACTCTTGACCCTTCCAAAGGGTCCAGAGAGAAATTCCTTATAGGTCCTGTCCTTGGCCTAGGTCCAAAGCGAAATCCTCTTTTTGGTATTTTTGGGGGTCAAATCAATGATGTCTTCAGGAGAAAACGATTCAAGGGTCAAAGTGAAGTGCAAGGCTAAAGGAATGTGATTTGAGCCAAGAATGCAAATTTCGCTCCTGACCCTTCCAAAGGGTCCAGAGCGAAAGCCTTATAGGGCCTGTCCCTAAAGAGGATCTTGAACGAATTTCACTCTAATGCCTTCTTGTTGATGACTTAAGGTAGGAAATGCTATTTGGAATGAATTTATTATGTGTCCTTAATCACCTTTTGGTTTGTTTTGCAGATGGAAGAAGATCAAGACAAGGACGACCTATTCCAGTCCATCATCATCAAGGACATTCCACATGCATAAAGGAGGACTCAAGGTACTTCTAAGGCATTGGAAGACTTCAAATGTTCAAGGAGTTGCCAACTATCTCCAAAACCTTCACTTCGCCACACTAAGGAACCACAAGATGACAAAGAAAGGCTTTGCCAGCACTTCAAGGCAAGGTATGCTACCAAAGAAGGAAGACTTGACAATAAGGAAACCTCATCAAGCACTTGGGAGTTAAAGAGGTACATCATTCATCACATCAAGGACAGAGGAGGATTAACCAAGACACAGACGTTGGACAAAGTGGCATCCCAGTCAATGCTCCTCCAGTCGGATTGGTCCACCTCAACATGTCCAGATTCAATGTACCTGACTCATCGGAGGTGGCACAAACTTCGGTGTACCTACCCTGCTTCCTATTGGTCCTCACTCCTTGAATGTAATTTTCTCATTGGCTAAGGAAGTTTGTTATAACAAACCCTAATTAGGGTTTCTGTCTTGTAATCCTAGCCATGGATTCTAAGTCAATCAAAGCCATCTGTTTGTAAAGGGTTCTCTATATAAAGCCCTGGCTCCTCATTTGTAAAGGTTAATAGTCAGAGAATAGAAAATAGTTAGAGAGAATAGTCAATAATTAGTAGCTCAATAGTAGATAGTATCTTCGAGTAGAGTAGAAAAGAGAAGGCAAAGATTGTTGCCAAGACATTGTTGCAAAAGACATGTAAACTTCATTGATGTCGATTCTACAATTTGCATGGTCTCTATACTTCTCAAGTTTAATTTCACGTTATTAGATAAATGGAAGAAATCTGTATGATCAATGGTGAAATTTGTATATCCATACTACTAGCGGTTTGTTGATTGCAAACTTGCCTTGCGTAGTCAACTGGAATTATTCAGCTTAAGCTTAACTTCAATTATCGCTTCTTCATTGATATGCATCAACCTGACGGTGTCTATGCTTGTAGCGGTGATCTGAACATCATAAAGCCATCCTTAGAAGATCGCACTAACCTTATGGAGATGATCATAGTATGTCAAAGCGAGACTTAGTTAAAGTTTCATCAAAGGTCATCCATTGCTCCTACATTCTTAGTGTTAGAATTAGATCCTTCTCCAACCCTTATCCTTTTCCCTTTTTTAAAAATCAAGGATCAGTAAAGACCTACGCTCCAGTGATATCCAAAGTAAATTAGACGTTCAAGTCATGAACGTAAGTCCCCTTGTGATTCCAGCAAAATCACATCATACCGCAAGAGCTTATCCACACATAGAGAACCTACAATCAAAACCTTGGAGCTACTCCGATTGATCCTTCTGCAAGATCTTCAGCATTCAGGGAAGCTTTATTCAAGAGAGGATAAGGTACCTTTAGGTATTTTATTCTATGTTCGCATGTGCATGAAAAAAACATCAACAGTACGCTCATGAAGGGTAGGGCCATTTTCAGTAGGAAGGTGTGCAGGGGACCGCCAGGTCTGTGGTTGGAGGTAAAGCACTCAAGTGATGCTCTCCCTCACGCAAATTCACGCCGAGACTTGTGATACAGCTCAATCAATCCAAAATATGGTAGACTCTAAACTCTCTCTCTCTCTCTTTACATGCTTTGTTATTTACATGCTTATTATGATGCATGTTATTAATATTAGAATAGAATATGTTAAAATCATTTTGATTTCATCTTTGTATAAGCAATGTTCATGTCTATTACATCTTTGAAATGATATTTAAAACTCAGAAATTTTTCATATGCAAATTCTCAGCAACTTGCTTAATGTTATGTAAACTTTTGTTACTTTTCTTGTTAGAAGCAATGTGTATGTTACAACTGGCATCTCCTTTGCTTGATGTAGATGTCATTTTCTTCTCATTGTCTTGCAAAGCCTCTCCTCTTTTGCTCCATTCTACATCATTTTTAGTGCACTTTTCTAGCAAAATCTTCACTTGGTTTTCTTTCTTAAGTTCCTGATTTCTTGATTTTTCCAGCTTCTTTATATACCGGTTCTAGCCTTCTTTCTGACCATTTTTCCATTCCTGGTCTTCTGAATTTGCAGTAATGCCCATATTTTCTCAAAGATCATCCTTTGTTTTCTCTTCTGTATCAGTAATTCAGATCTTCCATACCCATTTCTGCGCATTTGGAAGTATAGCTTCAGGATGTATTCCTCTTCAAGCCAGCATCTTATTCCAACTTCCTTTATTTCTGACTAAAGATATTATTTTTCTTTTTTATGCACGAATTATTATCATAATCCGAGATGTGGACCCTAATCCCTGGTTCCCCTAAATCATACTAAAAACTACATTCCCTATTGTAATCCATTAGAATCATCTTAGCGAGGACAAACTAAGTTACTAAAATAAGAAGAATGATCGATACATGTAGAGTTCCACTACTTCACAATTATCAACCAATATAAAAGTTCTCAACAGCATACACCAAACAAATATCTTCCAACAACTTCTCAAATCCCAAAGTTTAAATTGTTCTCCCTATGGTTGCTAATTTGTGGAATAGATTGAATTGGTCCGTAGTTAATTTTACAACCTTTTTGCAACATTGGCATTAGTCAAAAGCATTTCTAGGTTATCCAATCAACTAGAGCAATGAGTCCACATTGAATGAACTTCTCATGTGTCTCAATCAGAAATCTGATGTGAGCTTCTTTAAACAAAATTTTAAAACAATTTATGTGATTCTTAAATTTGATTTCAACTATCCTTTCCTATTATATGTTAATGCTCTCCTGCATTCCTTTTTACTTGTCCATGGAACCAAAAGTTTCTACATTTTCTATTTGCAGGCCCTTGACAATATCAAAGACCCGCAACGGAATCCTTCAAACCTACAGCTTTGGGCTACTTTCATATTAGGCTAAGCTTCTATGATTAGTCCTAGCACCTGGCACCGACCCTTTGAGACATGACTTTTGGGAATATTGAATCTTGGCAGGTTGCTTCGTAGTGACTGCACATATCACCATTGAATCACAAACCATTGGCCATTCTAAAATCCCTTAATTTACATCATATTCCAACAACTCGGCAAGTCGCTGAGTACTTCCCAAATTTTTCGACTCCCAAATTTTCAGAGAGTTTTACTCATAAAGTTTGCCAGCTGAGTTTTTCCAAGCTTTTTGTGTGCCTTTTGCCAAGTATTCACCTAATCTAACTCTACCACTAGCCAGCTTTGCCATACAGTGAATGAATTGTCAAAAACATGCTTCAAACAAATTCAAAAACACATTTTGATGGCTAAGCACTTCAACTGCTGAAAAAACATGGTTTTACACTCTCTTTTTTAAATTATGAAAATAGCGTGCACCACAAGGGCATGTGTGGTTTTGAAGGTCTTCATTTGGGCTTGGTGGCGAAGGCTCCGCCCCTCAACCCCATAGAATGCATTGCCCCCAAACTCATTTGATACACTTTGTAATTGTATTTTGCATAAAAATAAATTATTTTTTTCCAAAAATTTAAATATTTTTAAATTGCCCAGTTTTCACTGACTCAAAAAAATTTGGTCTACTGAGTCCAAGTTTGCAAACTATGATTTACATAGCATCTATTAAAACATTTGGACATTATAATCTCATTCATCTTAAAAATACATATTTTTCATTATGGAATAAATATATGGAATTAAGTTATTCTTCATATTCCAAATCCTAGGGCACCTGGAAAAATTCATTTTTCAGACATTCTTATTAAATCAAAATTCAATATATTTACAAATAGTGCTTTCTATTGTACTGAGTTGGTCTAGTGGTGGAGAACTTGTGCTCTTGAAAGAGAGGTCACAAGTTCAAATCCCAAAAGGGGTAGGGTATGTACACCTTATCGGCTTCGGCCCATTACCAATCAAAAAAAATAGTGCTTTCTATTAAAAAAACGCCAAATTTAAAATTCTGGTCTTCTCCCAAGCTTCAAGAAGTGCACACACAAGCATGAGAGTTACTAAACGAGTGGGTTCAGGGATTCTATGATAGTTAGTGAATTTAGGCATTTCATTTGTCCAGAGTCATCATATCTCAAAAAGGCCTGTTAGGGCTACTTCCCTAGACTATAATACTATTTCAATACAAACTATAGTTGGAAATAATTCTTTCCTCAACAACGTTTGGTGATTGGGTCATTTCCACTTAGCACAATCTAGCGTGAACATTATCATAATCATTGCTCTAAGAATTCTATAAAAACAAATTAAGTGTTTATGGGTAATGATATTTCGAAAACGACGACAACAACAAAGGAAAAATGAGTAAAGCGGTGGTACCTCAAGCTTGTCTGATGACTCGATGGTCCAAGGCCCATAAACACCCTGATAAACCGTATCATTCCCTGTTCCCTCGCTGCCATCTCTGAGAGCTTTGCATTTCACACCCAACTGTCGAGCTTGTCTATAATTAGTTTTACTTGATAGAATAATTTTAGTACCATCTAGAGAGAAGTGGATGTTAGTCCGGGAGTGGCTGCACTTGAGTGCCCATGTATCTGAAGGTGAAATCAGGGAGAAGGGAAGAGTAGCACATAGCTGATTGATCATAGCCATGGAGATGCTTGCCTGGGCAAAACTGCAATGATTTATGGGGTTGGCTTGGAATTAAACTTTACGTCAGTTCAAGGATATGATATGGTCTAGACGAGGAATTTATAGATATTAATTTTTTTAAAATCAAGATCTTTATAGTCTTAACATAAGCTTAATAGGAGCATACCTTGTCCGTCAAGTCTTTAGGCACATTTAGTTTGAGGGTATGGTTATGATGCGTTTACTAATTCGTAAGTTCAATTATACTGATTTAATTGGATGTTATAAGTTTATTAATAAATGACTAAGACTTTTATAGGTGTTATTAGATGGTCACTAGATATATATTAGTAATTGTATTTTGATGTGCAATGGATATATCGAAGAGGTGTGGAAGGTCAATTAGAAAAAATAAAAAATTGTTCTTTTTTCTTTTGAACATTTGTGTAATGCATGAGATTGATTGGTAGGCCATTTAATGAATGATGTGGTTTGTCCAACAAAGGTCAAGCACTAGGATCCAAGCATGACTGAAACAAATCCTTCAAGTTAGGAAGATAATCAGGGTCCATTACCAACATGCTCATGTTATGTTTGCAATAGGGAGAGAGGGAGAGACGGGGTGAGATGGGGGTAGAATGAGGGATAGAGAGAGGGGGAAGAGACAAAGAGACAAAGAGAGGTAAGGAGATGGAGATAGGGAATAGAAATAGAGAGGAAGATAGTGATAGACATGGAGATGGAAAAGGAGGAGAATATATATATATATATATATATAGAGAGAGAGAGAGAGAGGGGGGGGGGGGGGGGTTCACTATAGGGTATAGAGAGAGATAGAGAGATGGAGATAGAGATAGAGATAGATGGAAGAAGAAATATGGTGAGATAAAGATAGAGAGGCAAAGCAATTGGATACAAAGGTATGGGAAGAAGGAGAGAGAAAGAGGGACACACACAGAAGGATGGATAGAGAGAGGGATACATGTCTAGTGAAAGAAAAGGAGAGAGGAAGATCATAGGTAGAGATGAAGATAGAAAGAAATAGATAGAGAGGTAGAGAGAGGTACAGGGAGGGATAAAGAGAGAGATAGATAGGGAGATAGAGATATAGAGGAGTGAGAAGGGGAAATAGTGAGAGAGATATAGATGGCGAGATAGTATGATTAAAAGATAAAGATATAAGGAGATACATAGAGAGGGGGAGATGGAGGGACAGAGAAAGAGATATATAAAGAGACAAACAAATAGAAAAAAGTAGAGATAGACAAATAGAGATGGAGAGAGAGAGAGAGGGGGAGAGAGAGGAGGAGGAGATAGAGAGAGGGAGAGATAGAGATATGGGGAGAGAGAGAGAGGGGGGAGGGAGGAGTAATATAGATAGAGGGAGATGTAGAGAGATAAAGGATAGTGAGAGAGGTGGAAGGATACGAATAAAACGAATTAGAGAGAAAGGTGTGTGTGTGTGTGTGAGAGAGAGAGAGAGGGGGGGGGAAGAGAGATAATGAGATATGGATAGAGAGGGAGAGGAAGAGGTATGGAGATAGAGATGGGGGCAAGAGTGAGGTAGAAATAAGGTAACAAAGAGAGGTAATAGAGGGGGAGAAGAAATATATAGAGAGATTAGAATAGAGATAGGGAGGGAGAAACAAGGAGTCTGAGCATATGAGTGAGATATATATACCTAGAGAGAGGGGGGGGAGATAAATAGAGAGAAGGGAGAGAAGTAGAGATATAGAAAGAGGGAGTGATGGGGAGAGAGGGATAGATATAAGGATAGAAAGGAGAGATGTAGATATAACTTGGGATAGATAGAGGAGTTGAGAAAGAGAGGGAGGGAGACAATGGGATAGGGGGAGATGGACAAAGATAAAGATATAAGTGATATATATAGAGAAGTAGAAAGAGGGATATATATAGTGTGAGAGAGAGAGAGATAAAAATAGATGGAAGGATATATGGAGTGAATAAGAGAGGTAAAGAAACACGAGAAGATAGAGATAGAGGAGCAATACTAAGAGATAAAAGGATGTGATAGAGACATGTAATAGAGAGAGGGGGAGAGATAGAGAGAGGGGGGAGATATATACAGAGAGAGAGAGAGGTAGAAACATGGTGTGTGTGTGTGTGCGTGTGTGCATGAGAGAGAGACAAACTAGAGAAGGAATAGATACATATAGAAAGAGGGAGCAATGGATAGAGAGGGAGAGATAGATATTTTGGGAAATGCTAGCAAGAAAATGGAGGAACGTAGACTAAAGGATAGAGTCCCAAGTAATTTTTGTGTGTTGTAATTATACCCTAGACTCGATCATGCGAGAGGAGTAAGCAGTTAGTCTGAATTGTGCATTAGCTAATTAGCATAATGAAATAAACAAAATAGATTGACATAAACTATAACACATATTAATTTTCAAATTTCAAGATGGGAGACGCGGGAGGAGCGGGAGCTCAAATTTCAAATTTCCATCAAAGCGGGAACCCTGGTTCCAATGGTGAGAGCAGCCAAATCAATGGTGTTGGTCCTATGGACAATAAGGACAAGCCCCCGGACCTCCTAGTTCTGGTTGCTAACTCACAGTCCGGTGGTACTCTGTTTGCCGCGACAGCGGATTCTTCAGGACATCTGGGGGTAGGGTCCAATGGGGGGCCTATGCCACTTGTAGACTCTGTGGATAACGGGAGGGAGAGAAAAAAATGGTCTTCCCTTTTTGGATCTAGATCAACTGGTAAATCCTCCCTTCCTCCTGTTAAGAACATTTCTGACCCTTCTAGTGGTAAGTTTGCTAACTCCATCCCTGACCAAGTTCTGGACCATAATATCAACAGTATTTTGAACTCCTTGGTAGGGAAGTTTATGGGTCCGCGCCCAAATATTGAAGTTGTTAGGGCCTTTGTTAATCGAAAATGGGCACTAAAAGGAAATGTAGAGGTCTCGACTCTTCCCAAAGGTCTTCTGTCTTTCTCTTTTTCGTGTGAAGAAGATAAGGTTAAGATCTTGTGTGGGAGTCCCCGGATGGTGGGAAAGACAGCCCTGGTTCTAAGAAAATGGCATCTAAAATTAAATATGAATGATTCTATTCTGGCGCAGGTTCCAGTATGGATAAAACTCCCAGGATTGCCTCTCGAGTATTGGGCAAAAAGCATCTTCTCTGGAATAGCAAGTTCTTTTGGTGAGCTGCTCTCTATTGACCCAGTCACTGCTTCAAAAAGAAGATTAACCCATGCAAGGTTCTGTGTTGGAGTAGCCCCTGAGGCAGATATGTCGGAACAGATTGATCTAGTTTCAAAATTGGGAACCTGGAAGCAACATATAGAATATGAAACTATTCCTTTTGCTTGTTTCCATTGTAAGAAGGTAGGTCATTGGGCAAAATCTTGTCTGAAAAAGCAAAAGGCGGAGCCTAATTAGTTAAAACCTCAGATTGAAAGCCAGAATATGCCAGAGAAAAGGGTGTGGCAAGTTAAAAACATAGAAAATAAGGAAAAAAATCCAAATCGCTTTTCTCCTTTGGGGGAACACAAGGAAGCCTCAAACTCTATCCTCAGTCCCACTTTTCAGGAGGCAGATAGGAATGAAACAACCAAAGCTAGTCCCATAAAAATTACGCAGAAAATGGATTTGAACGATCAGAATGATCCTCCAAAAGCAAAAGATGAAGTGGTGGATGACACATATGAAAATCAGGCAGTAGAAGCTAGAGACTATCAACCGGAGGAAGGTGATATCCCAGATCCACAAGTTGAAAGGACGGACTCTTTTGTAGCCATACCTAGTTTTGAAATACAAGAAGCCCAAAAGTGTGCAATTTTGGGATTGAGTCTTTCGGATTCGGATCAGCATTCAAGAACAGCAAACATTATTTCAACTGAGTCCAGAACTCCTAAATGGGGTAATGAAGATGAAATTTCCAAAATTCTAACCAATCTGGAAGTGGCTCCTGTGTCAGAAATGGAATGGAAGCAGCCTAAGCACAGGAGTAAGAAAGCAGCAAAACCCTCGATATCCTTGATTAGGAAATCCAGCAGAATAGCTCAAGTTGATGTGGGATACGTCTCCTCTTCCCCAGGGTGACCATCTAATCACAAAGTTAGAGACATGGAGGCCAGCAAGAACATAGCAAATGGAACTCAGAAAACTCTCAAGGAGCTGGGAATTGGTAAGTAACTATGAAGATAATCTCTTGGAATTTAAGGGGTCTAAACAATCCCCATAAACATGATATTATTAGGAATATGATAAGAGATAGCAATCCTGACATTTTTCTCATTCAAGAAACCAAAATGAGTAGAGAAAAAGTTGAATCTTTGAAGTTTTTCAAAAATGGTAAAATTAGTGGGGGAAGTTCTGAGGGTGCTTCTGGAGGCATTGCTACCATCTGGAATCTTAACACTGTTAAAGGCCGGGTCATTATTCAGGAAGGTAATTTTTCTTGTATTAAATTTGAGCATCTTAAAGATGGTTTTTCATGGGTTCTCACAAACATTTATGCTCCTAATACCTTAAAGGCTAGAAACTCTTTTTGGAAAAGGATAAAACAGGCTAGGGAAATTTTCAAAAATCTAAGTTGGATGGTTATGGGGGGTTTCAATACACCTTTAAAAGAGGAGGAAAAATTTGGAGGCAACCCACCTCAGTTGGAAAGTAGAATGGCTCTCATGGATTTTATTAATTCTCTAGCTCTTAATGATTTGGAGATACAGGGTTGTAATTTCACATGGACAAATAGAAGAAATGGTAATGACCTTATTCAAGTGCGCCTTGACCGAACTCTTATTTCTGATGATTGGTACAGTCAGTATTTCTGTTCTTTATCTGCACATATTCGGGTTGGTTCTGATCACTTTCCAATTACTTTTAATGCTGATTTGATCAATAGAAGAAAAAACTATCCCTTTAGATTTGAAAAAATGTGGACTCTTCACCCTGATATTAAAAAGTATATTCAAAAATGGTGGAGTATCCAAGTTGAGGGAATGGCAATGTTCAAAGTGGTTAAGAAGCTCAAAAGTGTGAAGGACAACATCCGAATTTGGAATAAGAACAACTTTGGGAATATATTTGAGGCTAAGAGTAAAATTCAAGAAAACCTAAAAGAGATACAGGACCAGATCGAGAAGGATGGTTTTAGTATTGTTTCTATTGCTGAGGAGAATGAGATTCTTAAGAATTACCATGATATTATTACTAAAGAGGAAATGTTCTACAAGCAGAGATCGAGATGCAAATGGCTCAAGGAAGGAGACAGGAATACAAGATTCTTCCATATGTCAACTATCAAACATAAAGCTGCCAACAGGATGAACAAGTTAGTTGTGGACAGTGGGGAGTTGGTCAAGGAAGATGAAATAAGGAATGAAGCTAAGAGGTATTTCTCGGACTTCCTTTCGAGGGATCAAAGTCTGGATGTTGAAGCTCAGTCCTCTTTTCTTCAGAACATACCTCGTCTCATTGATGCCCAAAATAATGTTTTTCTCTCTTCCATTCCTTCCACCTTAGAAATTAAAAATGTTGTTTTCTCCTTAGATGGAAACAAAGTTCCTGGTCCTGATGGCTTCCCAATGCTCTTTTTTCAAGAGTTCTGGGACATTATCGGGACTGATGTTGCTAATGGGGTTAAGGAATTCTTTGGGGCTAGAAAACTCTTGAAGGAAATAAATGGTACTTTTATTGCTCTTATCCCCAAGATTCAAGGTGTTGATTCTCTGGACAAGTTCAGACCTATTTGCCTCTGCAATTCCTTTTACAAGATCATATCTAAGGTCCTGACCTCTAGACTCTTGTCTATTCTCTCGGCTTTTATTAAACACCAACAGAATGGGTTTGTTCCTGGAAGACAAATTCTCGATTCCATTATTACTGTTCATGAGAATATTCACTCTCTTGTTAAAGCAAAGAAGCAGGGCCTCATCCTTAAGCTTGATCTCTCCAAAGCCTATGATAGGGTGGACTGGTCTCTTCTACAGAAAGTCCTTACTGCTTTTGGGTTTGCCCCAAGAATTGTGGATCTTTTATCCCAACTTACCACTACTGCATCCTTTGTTGTTCTTGTCAATGGTTCTCCTTCAACCTTTTTCCAAGCTTCGAGAGGTCTTAGGCAAGGAGATCCTATCTCCCCCATCCTATTCATTATTATGGCAGAATGCTTTGGACGGACCATGGAAAATTTGGTGCAGATAGGATCCTTTAAGGGTCTCCAACCTTCTTCTGCTGACCTTATTTGTTCACACCAGCAATTTGTTGATGATACAATAATTATGGGGGATTCAAGCATCTCAGAAGCTAAAGTTCTGAAGAATACCTTATGTAAATATGCTTCTGCAATGGGGCAGCTTATTAACTGGGCCAGAAGTGATGTCTTTTTCATTAACACTCCGGAGAGAAGACAACAAAGGATCAGCAGAATTCTGGAGTGTAAGATTGCTGACCTTCCTGCTACCTACCTTGGTCTCCCCATGGGGATTTCCCCTCTTGACTCCTATTGGAGTTCGCTGGTTGATAAATTTCACAAAAAACTTGCAGGTTGGAAAGGGGCTCTCTTAATTCAAGCTGGTAAGCTCCTTCTTCTTAAGGCTACTCTTCAAAGTATCCCCATTTATGCTCTTAGCTTATTCAGAATTCCAGTCAAGTATGCTGAAGCTATTGAGAAAATTCAAAGAAGATTCCTATGGTCTGGGGTGGAGGAAAAGAAAAGAATGTCCTTGGTGGCATGGGATCAGGTCTGCAAGCCAAAAAGCAAAGGTGGTCTGGGGCTTAGGAGGATTCGCACTTTAAATGAAGCTCTCTTGTCAAAACAAGTTTGGAGATGGTTCAACTCTGATTCTGAATGGTGCAAAATTTGGAGAAGTAAGTATTCTCTTTTGTCCTCTTCTCTATCTTCTTTTCTTAATTCGGATCTTAGTATAAATGGATCTCATATCTGGAACCATGTTTCTAAATGTAAAGAGGTGTTTGCTAAAGGTGTGACATGGAAACTTGGAAATGCTAGAAAAGTGAGATTCTGGGAGGATCCCTGGCTTTTTGACAAACCCCTAATGGATTTCTATGAGTGGGCTTCCCATGCCCCCTCTTGTATTGGCTCTTTTGGTACCTTAGTGGCAGATTACTGGGATGGGAACAACTGGCAGAACATTGATAGTATTCATCCCAATCTCTCCAAGCTCAAAACCCAACTGTCTGCTATCTGGTTGAATAAGGAAGAGGATTCCCTGATCTAGAGATATAACCCCAAAGGCACCTTTACTGTATCTTCGATGTATTGTATCCTCTCCCCCTCCCCTCCTATGAATCCTTTTTGGTCGAAAGCTTGGTTAAAAGGGCTAACTCCTAAAATCAATATGTTCTTCTGGACTATTCTCCAGAATAAGATCCTTACTGTTGACAACCTTAAATACAGAGGTTTTGCCCTTCCAAATAGGTGTGTGATGTGCTTTCAAGAGGAAGAGTCAGTGGACCATCTTGCCCTCCACTGTTCTTTCTCAACCTCTGTTTGGGAAAGCTTCCTCAAAAGCTTTAGTCTTGCTTGGGTGCTTCCTAGTAACATCAGAGATTTGTTCTCTTCCTGGCAAATTCATTGGACCAACTCTTTTGTGAGGTGTATGTGGCAGCTCTCTCTGCCTCACATTTTGTGGGGTCTCTGGAAGGAAAGAAACAATTGAATTTTCAGGGATGTGTCCTTAAATCAAGACATTGTTTTTCAGAAAATTCAAAGGGCTATTCAGGAAAATATGGGAACTATGGAGGTCTCTTGTTACTCAAACAACTCTTTGGAGTCAAATATCTTAAGAACCTGGAATATGAAGATCACTGATGGTCATAATATCAGCCACAATAAAAGGCTTGAAGTTAAATGGCAAACCCCTCCCCATGGTTGGCTTAAAATCAATTTTGATGGAGCAGCCAAAGGAAATCCTGGTCCTTCAGGCTGTGGAGCTATTCTCAGAGACGACAGAGGCATTTGCAAAGGTATGGTTGCTGTCCCTATTGGAATTCAAACCAATCATAAGGCGGAAGCTATGGCAGCCCTTCAAGGCATTATTCTAGCCAAAAAATGGAACTGTACCCATCTCTGGATCGAAGGGGATTCCAACAATATTATTAAGTGTCTCAATGGGACCTCTCAGCCCTCTTGGTTGATCCACAATATAATTTTTTCTGCCATTGACATCATCAGAACCTTCAAAAAATGTCACATATCCCATATATATCGGGAGGCCAATTGTTCTGCTGATTGGGCTGCAAACGTGGCGGTGAAGAATGATACAATAACCACATGGACAGGTGAGAGCGGTCTCCCCGGAGATGTAAGACAAATCATAATAAATGAAAGATATCGAAGTACCCCAAAGAATCTTGATTGACAAGGCAATTATGATATGTACTGAAGTAAGCACTTCGAGTTACTTCGATAATGAGGGAATTACTCATTATAACATCAAAGTTAGTAGAACGTGCATTATAACTTGTCAAATCAATAATGCTACGCATGCTTTCTGGGATTTTGTTTTAGCTTCGAAAAGCTTTCTGTTTCACCAACTCTGTAACCTGAACTTGACTGTGAGAAATGACACCATGGGCGGAAATAGGAGAAGATATGAGCTAGGAAGTTGCAAGGAGTGGAAACAGAAAGAAGAGGTGCGGGAAATTTTCCAGAAGGGTGGTCTTTCGAGCTTCCTTGAGAGACTCCATGGCCGTGATGGAAAGATAACCAGCTTCTTTTGAAAAAATTGGAAGAAGGGCAAGCTTAAATTGGGTGACCAACTGGTGGAAATTGACGAAGAGTTAATAGCTAAAGTTACGGGACTCAAAAGGGAGGGCTGCAATTTCTACAGAGATAGGAAGGTCAGCAGGGAAGCCATTGAAAGGTACCCAGTCACAGAGAAAGAGAAGAAAAGACTGGTAAAGTTGAGCAAAACCTATTACTCGCCTAGGGCTTTTGCAAAGCCCTGGTGGGAAATTCTCTTTGTTTTAATGAGGTATATAACTCTAGATGGCAGGTTTACGAAAGTATATGGATATCACTTTGTCCTCTTAAATCATTTTAGGCATAATGATAAGGTGAATTTCCCTTATTTCTTGCTCTGTTCTATGAATGCATCCCTAAAAGCATATAAAGAAAATCCTTGGGGTGACACTTCAATGCACCAGGGACTTATGGTCCTCATTTATGATCATCTAAAGGCCAGTAAAATCAATCGAATGCAGCTCTTTGTGGATTCGGAAGAAGAAATGTTTGATTCTAATTTCTCGGAGGAGGAGGATTCAGATAATGATTCCTCTATTGAAAATGAGGAAAGCTCTGACGACTCAGAGTATGAGAGGAGCAAGAAGAGGAAATCAAGACCCTCTTCTTCTAAGAGTAAAAAATCCCAAAGCAAACCCTTGATTAGTATTTCTTCGAAAGAAGAGGACTCTGATTTCCCTGAGGAGAAGAAGAACCCTAAGGGAGTGCTGAAGGAAAAAAGTAAAATCCAAGCCCAACCCAGGAAGAAGCAAAAGAAAACAGAGGAGACTAGCAAAGATCCAGAGGACACAGGCAAGGAACTGGAAGAGGACAAGCAAACAAGAACCCTGGAAGCTGAACAAAGCCTAGAGATGGAGACTATGGAGGAGACCCTCAGGGCCGCTGACACTATTTCTGCCCTCCATATTGCTAAAGATGAATAGATAACCCCTGGTAAAGTTACTCCTTCTCTTGGTCCTCACCCCGAGGCCTTGAAGGGTTTTATGAAAACCATTGAATGGCTTATTGACGGGAATAAGAATACTGTGGATGAATACAAAAAACTCTGCAACAGAGTCATGATCCTGGAGACCATTAACATTGGAGAGGGGAACACTATGGCCAATTATATTGAAGATTTGAAGAACACAATTGCCAAAGTGGAAGACATCAGAGATGCCTTTAATCCTCGGTTTGAGAAAATTGAAAAGGAGATACAGGATAGAAAAACCCTGGAGGAAACTAACGAAAAAACGCTCTCGGATATAGTTGCCAAAGTGGACAAGATAGAGGAGTGCCTCAAGAACATTGTGAAGCAGAGTCTCAGCATTCTGAAAATCTCAGCCAACAACACCCATACCCTCATCAGCAAGCTCGATGATGAAAAGGAAACCCAGGAAATTGACCTGGATGTAGAAGGAACCGGGGAAGCCCAAGGTCCCAGAACTTGCACCCATGGAAAGAGGAAGGAAAAGAAAGTGAATAAGGACCTGGAGGAGCTAAAAGAAGTTGGGGCGACCTATGACGAGCTGGTGACTAAGGCAGAGGATCTACTGAAGAAAACTACTATGTAGTGTCTCCTTGGGTTCTTTGCTATTTTTTGTTATTTAGCTATTTTTTCTGTTCGCTGGTTTTTTGGACCAGTCGCTTTGTATGAGGACTCTATTTTCTCATCTTTTTATTTTAACTATGTTGTAATGGTTTCGGGTCCTTAAAACCTATTTTTCATTCAATCAGAACTATAACACATATTAGATATGTCTAAGGTTCACCATTCTCACAATATTCATCTATGCCTTTTATATCCTTCTGTCTTTTTTCTCTCTTCTTTCCTATCACCTACATACATACATTCTTCTCTCATACTTTGTTACTTTGTATCTTATCTTATACAAATATCTAACTAGTGGTACATGGCCTTTACATGATACTACTAATGTGGGTGATGCCACTTCAATTTGGAGCTCAACAACCTCCTTGCAATGGTGGTTGTAGGATTTGTGTCGGTGTGTTGGCTCTGCCTTTTTCCCCACCAACATCATCCCCCCTTTGAAAACATTGTATTATCCTCAATAAAACTCTACTCTTATTGTGTCAAAAGAATAAATTTGTCAATCTCCTTGAGATTAGTAAACGTGTTATCCCATTGTGCCTTGGTCTATTATAACAATTGGTTTTGCACATCGATTTGCATGAGGAGGAATTATATTTCTAGAAGTGATGAAGGGATTTGAATTTGTTGTGCTATTTCTTGTGCATCCTTAAGAAGGCCATTGATGTGGTCCAACCATATACTAACCACTTCTCTAAGTTTGCTCAGACTTATTCCTTGTCTATTCCCTTTGTTCTTGTAATTATTAAAACTACACATGCAAGGCTTCCATTTGTACTTGGGTTTTCCCATTCTAAATATTGTAAAGCATCATAAGAGGTTTCCACTTGAAGAATATGCAACTCTTTTTGATCCATCTAATTTTTATAGGTTGTGATAGTGGGCAACTAAAGACATAATTGATATAAGGAATTGATATTGCCTTCCATGTTCTTCAATGAGCCAATGTAGGCTTCAGTGGGCAATAACATGCCTATTTATTCTTCATCCCTTCTTATCTTTTGCAGCTTCACATTTATGTCACATTATGGTCTTCTACAATTACATCTCTTAGAGTACCCCATCTACCAATGTCTCACAATGTGCTACAAGGGCATGGGAAGAATCCCCTTGTAGGTGAGGGCATTTCTCTTGAAAATTCTTCACAATATTTTCTAATTGTATAGTGTATCCAAATGTTTCTCAAAATTTCCTCCCTTTTTGTTTGTTATAGTAGGTTCCCTAATTATTTTATTTGGATCAAAGGGATATTACTAAGGTCTACTTGCAAACCAAGCAATGGTGATTAGAGTAACTATAGAGAGGCTACTAGTTGGATTTATTTCAGTTTGGTTGAAAAGCCATTTATGGATTGCATATTTGAGAATGCAACTCAAATGAACATGAATGAGAGGTAGGAAAAGGAGAGGGAACCATATGGTCTATGGGCTTAGATTTTGAAAAAGTCAACTTTTCATATTTTACTTTTTCATTCCGCATCTCCGTGTAGGCTTTTCACTAGCTTAATGATCTCTTCCTCAAATTTCTTGGTGGTCTTCGACTTTTCCAGCATTAGTTTGTTCAATCTCTATTCAAACTATAATCCCCAAATGTATCTTTGTTATCTTTTCTTTTTTGTTCATAGTGACTGAAGGAATTACCTTTGTAATAGCCTTTTAGCTTTTCTTCTTATTCATCTTGTTCTCTTATTTGTTTCAATGTGATAGCTAGTTGACTCAGAAGTCCATCCACGAGGCTTTTCCAACATGGTGTTGGAGGCCACCATATATCTCATCGGTGCTTTCTTGGTGATTACCTTATTAGGTTATGACATATCATCATAGATTTTAAAGGTCTTCTCTAAAACCTCCTTCTTGAAGAGTCCACTAAAGAGATGATCATTTACGAGTGGATCTACTTGTTCTTTTATTGGTGGCTCTTCTTCCTTCCTTTCTTCTTTTGCAAAAGAGGTGTCTTTGTGTCCTATTTCTTTCTTTATTTTCTTATTCTTCTTCTCCACACTCATTTGCAGGAGTGCCTATGAGGCATCTTCTACTGATGGCTCACTTTGCAGTGATGCAATTGGTAATTTTATTTTATCTTGTTTTGAGCTTGACTCATGCTAAGTATATTCTGCTAGTGATGTTCTTAAATGCAACCTTTCAATCCCTCATAGAATGTATGCTCTTTTATCCTCTAATTCCTTCTTATCAATGCCCCACTTCTCCTTGAGTTTTTCCCAAATTTTATCCATATGCTCCTCAAAATTATTCTTGGCCACATTATCTATGAATTCTTGGTAAGTCATGAACCCTTAGAATTGCCTATAAATCCTTAGGGAGGATAAGTAGTGCTACTGTGTAGGTCACCTTGTATGACATTTTGGGGATCCAAGATGTTCAAGGTTCAATTACCTCCAATAATGGGAAGTATTTGTCAACCAAGAAGAAAATATTATTTATACATCTCTAGACTATATTATAAGAGATTAATCCTTGATTTTGAATTAGGCCCTCCTACTTGCTCCCAAGAAGTTGTTGGTATGATATTTATATATGTGCCCAAATCTACCATGACATTTTTTACCTTATATTCAAGTGTGCAATTATTAGGAGGTGCCCATTTTTCTATCCTGGTATTGAGATATTCTATTAACTTGTAGTGGCTTAGGATATAGTTTATTCTACTACTTGCCTCATTGCTTCAATTTGACTAGCATATCTTTTTGTTGTGTTAATGAGGCTAATTTTTTCAGCATGAGAACCTTCTCCTTTGAAAAAGTAGGCTATTTCTTTAGTCTATTGTTGTATAATAGTTTTCTTGGCATTTTCTACCACCTTATCATGTTGCTTCTTGGTGGGTTGGAACTAACCATAATCATTCTCCTCTAGATCTAATTCTTTTCTCATTTTCCTTATTTATTTTCTTATTATTTATGTCAATTTTCATCCATTAGCAGGTAAGTATCATGACATTATCCTTCTAATTATTTGACTTTTTTATTTTTCTAGGGTCTCATCTCTTGTTGATAATATTCTTCTATGCATTCCCCTTTAGATGTATCTGATGACCATATGCCAGCTCTTTAACAACCTCTAGCTTCTTGCAAAGGTATTCTTCTAATAATCATCACTCTCTTATTAGGCCTCTAAAGTTCATCACTCCTAGATTGTGGAGGGAAATCTTGAAATATTATTGTGCTCTCACAATTATATAAATCATGATTTTTACTACCACAAAATGCACATCCCTTTTTCTTTTCAGACTAGCATTTTGTGGCATAGTGGCTAGTCTTCCCACATTTATAACAAGTAGCATCATCTCTCATGTAGTTAAGTGTCCTCTTTCTCCTCTATAATTAAATTGTTTATTATCCTCGTGATAGTTTTACAAAGGGGTGATTTGCAATGTATTAGCATTCCTATTGCTTCTTCATGGGGGTTGTCTATATTCTACATCATTTGTATATATGGTTTCTCTACAAGTTCCTTAACATAGGCCATATTCCTATCTAAATCTCTATTGTATCCTTGATGCAAGTAATATTTAGGGTCTATACGATCTTTATTCATTTTTGATATGGAAGGCTTGGGATGAACAATATTCTATCTCATAGTTGTCTCATTATCTTCATACTCCACAATATACTAAATTGAGCTATGGTGGTACTATCTAGAGTACTTTGATTGTTACATTTCCTTCTTCTGCTCATGCACCTTTGGGAAATCATTTCTCAAGTGACCCTCTATTTAGCAATATTTGCACCAAATGTTTTGTTTTGTCTTATTTGCATCTTCTCTAGCCATGATATCCTAGTGCAAAGTCAATTTCTCAATAGCCAATTGCAACTTCTCTATTGCTTCCCTTTCACCTTCTTTATCCTCCTTTATCCCTAGTTTCTATTTGGTTTAGTAGGCCACAATGACCACATCTAGGTATGTGTCAAATATCCTTTCATCTAGTGATGCCCTAATATTTTTCTAAAGTTTTAATGTGAACCATTCTACTTTTTGCTTTTTTGTTAGTGGTTCCTCCAACTCATGGGATACATCCTTGAATCTTTTATCATAATATTTTATTGATTCTCTTTTCCTCTAAAATAATTCTCTCATTTTACTTACACTCTTGATTGGTACCTTTGGAGTGTCAAAGCTGGCCACAAATTCCTTCACCTCTTCCCAATCCTTGTCATGTTTTGGGTATGTTTTCTTGTACTAGTATAATGAATTTTTCCTCGAGGATGCCACAAATTTTAGAAGTTTGATTTTATTTTGTTCAATGTCCTTCCTCTATCACAGTGACAAAGGAATATGTGTTCCATGGTTTTTGAAGTATCCTTGCCAAATATTGAAATCTTAATTGATGGCTCCATTTTGTGTCTCTCCTTCTCTTTTCTTAGGGTTGCAAAGTGGCAAACTATTTATCTCCTCCTTTTTCACACTTCTTATTGTGGTGGGCTTAGGTTCTCTTCCCTCGTCTCTTGATAACTTTGTCTCAAAATACTCTCTTTCCAATATTTCTTCCCAATTTGTTGCTTCTTCCTCTCGCTGACTCTTCTTTGCATTATGTGGTATCTCTTTTATTGATATCTTCCTTGTTTTATACGACATATGAGATGTGTATTGAACTAGGGGTTGTGACTCTTCATAACACCTCTTAATTTTTTGTGACATGTCTTCTTATTTGTTAATGAATTTTTTGTTGTTGTTAATAATTCTTTCCCTAAGTTAAACATGGCATTATTTTCTTTTCTTATTTTCTTTTTTTCTTAAATCTCTTCTCTTCTTAATTTCTTTACACATTAATTAACTAATTTTTTAAATATTCCTTTTCAATGGATATATTTTCTCTCAAGTCTTAAAAAATTCAATAGATTTATCATCCAACTTAATGGTAACATTTGATAGATCTAGTCTAATTATGTGACTTTTAGAGAGTTGCAGTAGGGTTGGAACCTCCATGCTTTAGCGATCCTCTACCAACAACATTTTGTATTTTCCATACTCTTCGATGCTCTTCTCCAAATCTGTTAGGATTTGTCTTGCTTTTTCCCAATATAAATTTAGCCTTTCCAGAGCCTTTCATTCTGTAATAACCCCATCCAATCTCTAAAGCCAATCGATAGTCCAAAGGCATCACAATCCTAGGACATCTCATGCATCAATTAGTTAGTAATAAGCCTATCATTCTCTAAGACAAGAGTAAACAATTTTATTAAATGATTATTAATTCCTTAACAATATTATTAAGAATAAGACAAATTAGAGAAAGACATAATTAATTACCTTGATTTCAAAACACATGGTTGTGGGAGATACAACTCCTCACATCATACCCCTTTGAGGGGTATAAGGAGAGAACCGTGGATTCTTAAGAAAGCATGTAATTTGGATTTTGTATATGCATTCCATATTTGGAATGCTCTAGAAGAGAAATTAAGAAGCTAAGTGAAGGTTGTATTCACCCACCCATAGCAAGGACAAAGATGCATGAGTATAGATTAAACTAAGCAGAGAAGGTATCAAGTCATCGCAAGATTACAAAAGGATTTATCAAGAATAATGATCAAAATCAGAACTCGAGTCTTCCATACCTGATCCATAGTCATTTAAATGCAAGGTCATAATTCATCATTCAGAGATAGAAATCAAATTAATAAGGAATTAGAGGTTATACTCTTTCTTATGCCAACTGTAAATTAAGTGAATCATAAAGACTCATTAGATCTCTTATACATTTGTGAGACATAATTACAAACCTTCTTCTTAATTTGAATCTATATTTTACTTGAAGGAATATTTAGAGAATTATATCATAAATTATACTCAATTAGAATACTTCACATCCATATAGGCTCACTAATTAATCACTTTGCTAATCCAATTGGAGTATTCTTGATATAAGGCTTATACAACAATATTTCCATTATACATTGCCATAAAAACTATTAGCATAATTGACTCAATAAATTGCAAAATTAGAGTAGATCTCACAAGGAACATTACAATTGGTATAAGATTTGGAAAAAATGATAGCCTATGAAGGTTTATGAGTGAAAGGGAGAGAAGATATTATGACAGGGAGATAAGAAGACATTGGAATCCTGCCCAAGTCCTGGAGGGTGAGACAACTTCCAATTTCCTGGATATCCACCAAAAACCATCATTGAATCACAACCCTAACAATCCATAAACTTTGAATAATGAACAAAGAGGCATAAATATGGGGAATAGAGAGGATATTCTAGATCGTATGGATCAATTCATGATGGAACAACGAACCACTCAATAGTGAATGGCACAATTATTAAACATTTGACTCAAAACATGATAAATACTACTAGTAATTGCAATTATAATAACAACCAAAGTATCAATAATAGAGAAAACAATGGAAATGAATACAATTTAATCAATAATAGAACTCCAAATCATTGTGTTCTTACATCTAGTTATAGACCCATGATACTTACTTTCCCGCCTAGAGTGGAACATCAACGAGGCAATGAACCTACATTGGTAGATTTACAAGATTAAGTCCACCAATATTGGATAGATGGAGGATTGAAAACATATGTGTCCCTCAAATACTACATGGACCTAAGAATGAGGCACTTTCCTAACAAGGAAAATAGAGACATCACTATATGCCAAAGGAGGAAGATTAGTAAGCTAAATTTACCATACTTTGATGGTTCAAGAAAGACCACAATACTTGGTTGGGTTAAAAAAATTGACACATACTTCCAACTCAATCTACTGTTGGAGGATGAAGCAATCAAATATGTTGCCCTACATCTCGATGGGGTGTCTCATGAATGGTGGCACCATGGCATAATCACCATGGGCCATGAACAAATTACCTTGTATGTGGAGTTCGTGGAGAAGCTCGTAGAAAGGTTCAACAACAAGGATCTTGAGATTCATTTCAAATAATTGGCACAGTTAAAGCAATGGGGAATAGTTAATGAATATATTGTAGACTTCCAAAGACTTTTCGTATTAGTTACCGACATTTCTGAAAGGAGGTTGATTTTTCTATTTATGGATGGCCTAATTGACCCTCTAAGGGGGTGAGTCAAAATGATCAACCCTAATACACTTCAAGAAGCCATTAAGAAGGCTAGGGACATGGAATCTGCTATGACAAAGAACAAAATGCCATTAAAGGGATCATCATTTCAAAAGGACAAAGCAAAACCACCTTTCCAAAAGGAATGTCCAAAGATTAATAAAATGGATGAATAAAGTAGACAAGAACTAAGGAGAAAGAAACTTTGTTTTACTTGCAAAGAACCTTGGGAACTAGGGCATGGATGCCTAGGCAAGGGGAAAGTTCATTATATTGAGGTAGTTCCGGATAGTGATGAAGAAGACAAATTTGATCAAGGCAATCAAGAATATGAAATAGACTAAGAACAATTTTTGGAAAAGAAGCCTCCACATAAAGAAAATAAGGGTGGTGTAATTGCCACTATGACCGAAACTCCAAGATTTAACTCCTTTGAGGTTTGTGGTGTATTGCAAGGACAAAAGATAAGGATGCTAATTGATAGCAAATCTACTCATAACTTTATTGGTTCATCCTTGGTTGCCAAAAAGAGACTTCAAATAGTGGAGAATGAAGGGTTTAGCATTATGGTGGTAGATGACTATCTAATGTCTTGTTCAACAAGGGTACCAAAATTGAACATTACAATTGGTGACTACACAGTCACCGATGACTTTTATGTTGTAGAGTTGGGTGATACCAATGCTATACCTGGCATCCAATGCATGAATCATTGGAAAGTACTTGCAAAGTTTTAAAATAGTGGAATTCAAGTTTAAGGTAGATGGTAAGAAAGTGGTATTTAGGGGACTACTCGATGGAGTTACTCGAGTTGTATCAACCAAGAGGATGGAGAGCATATGTAGGCATGGAGATATTTCTTGGGCTGCACAATGTCTTATTTTCTCCAAATCAATGAGAAACAAGCCTAAGTATTATCATGATGACTTACAACCCATCTTGGATAAGCATAGTCTAGTTTTTGGGGACATACCACCAGGAAGATCACCAAATAAAGGATTTGAACACACCATAGAGTTAGAAGAGGGTGCAAAATGGGTCATCACAACACCATATAGACACCCCAAGGTTTTTAAGGAAGAAATTGAAATATCAATCAAAGAGTTACATAAAATGGGACATATAAGGCCTAGCTCAAGTCCATTGGCATCTTTTGTAGAGTTGGTAAAGAAAAAGGATGGAACCCTATGAATGTACATTTAATACCAAGCCTTAAACAAGAAAACAATAAAAAATTGGAATCCAATACCTAGGATTTATGAACTATAGGATGAATCACATGGTGTGGTTTATTTCTCAAAGATAGATCTAAGGCTTGGCTACCACCAAATAAGAGTTTGGGAGCAAGACATCCAAAAGATCATATTTCAATATCATTTTGGCCATTGTGAGTTTTTGGTTATTCCTTTCACCTTGACCAATGCACCAACCATGTTTCATAGTAAGACATGGGAAGATAGTTTGAAGCAATTGGATGAAGTCTTGGGAATCATGGAGGCACAATTGTGATATGAAAAAACATCTAAATGTGAGTTTAGTATGATTAAAACTATATACTTGGGCCACATCATCAGTGAAAAAGGGGTTCAAGTGCACCAAGAGAAGATACAAGCCATTCTAAATTGGCCCCCACCAAAGACCCCCATAGAACTATGTGACTTTTATGGATCATGTAGTTATTATAAAACATTTGTTAATGGGGTTTCCCAACTCGGGGCTCCCTTGACAAGTCTAACTAAGAAAGGAGTATTTAAATATGTGAATGAGGCACAACGAGTGTTTGATAATTTGAAGGAGATCATGAGCATTTGTCCAGTTCTTGCCCTACTAGATTTCAATCAGCCCTTTATACTAGAATGCGATGCATTGAGAGAAGTTACTGGGGTAGTCTTGATGCAAAATGGGCACCCTATCACTTTAAAAAGTAGGAAGTTGAAAGACAATAAAATATTGTACTATGCATACAACAAGGAGATTCTTTCCATAATGCATGCATTGACCAAGTTTCAACAGTATCTAGTTGGTGGAATTTTTTTAGTAAGGATGGATCATAATAGTTTGAAATACTTCTTGGAGCAAAAAGACCTTAATGAAAGACAACAAAAATGGGCTATTAAGATCCAAGCATATGATTTTGATATTGAATATGTCAAAGGAAAGAGGAATGCGGTGGTTGATGCCCTTTCTTGAAAAAACAACTATTTTCTCATTATTTGAAATCTCAACCAATTGGAAGGTACACCTACTAGTAGAATATTCCAAGAACACCTTTGTGTGTGAAATAATGGAGGGATGGATCCAAGATGACCAATACAAGGTAGTGGATGACATCATTTATTACAGAGACAAAATCTACCTAGTACTTGAATCAAATCTAAAGGAGAAGATCTTGAGAGCTATCTATGAGACACCTTTGGTTGGACATCTAAGATACTTTAAAACATAAAAGCAAGTTAGAGAAAGGTTCTCTTGAAAGGGCCTCGAAAATGATGTCCTTCATTTTGTAAGGAAATGTACCACTTGTCAACAAAACAAATCAGAACACTTTCCTTGTAGGCTTATTACTACCTCTTCCCATTCCAAAGCAAAAATGGGAGCATCTCCATGGACTTCATCATTGGACTCCCTAAGGTCCATGTTAAAGATTGTATCTTTGTGTTTGTCGATGGCTAACTAAGTATGCACACTTTTTCACCATCCCTTCAAAATACAAGGCACCACAATTTGTAAAATTGTTCTTCAAAGAAATTTTCAAGCTCCATGGACTACCAAAAAATATAGTGAGTGATTGTGATACCCTATTTCTTAGCATCTTTTAAACTAAACTATTCAAGATATTAAGCACAGAGTTAACACCAAGTACCAACTACCACCGGCAAATGAATGAGTAAACTAAGATTGTAAATAAATGGGTTGAAGGATACTTGTATAAGTATGTGGTAGGTTAGTAGAGAACACAGATAAAATGGCTTCATTTGGGAGAATATTGTTATAATAATACTTACCATATGTCAATTGGAATGATGCCCTTCAAATCATTATATGGATATGACCAAGTGTCATCAATTTTAGATATGGAATTTGGGGAAAGCAAGGCACCTAAACCCAAATAATGGGTACAAGAATGCCACTATATTATTGTCTCTTAAGAATAATTTATAACATGCCCAAAATCAGCAAAAGATATACATAAATATGCATCAAATTGAATAATTTTTTGAGATTGGGGATTTGATCTTTGCTTGCAGCCATATGAACAATAATCACTAAAGAAGAGTGACACGAAGAAGTTGAAGCCATGGTTCTACGAGCCTTATAAGGCGAACAAGCTAGTCAGAGAAGCGACATAAGAACTAGAACTTCTAGAAAGCAACAAAATATATAATGTGTTCCATGTATAGTTCCTCAAAAAGGCTCTAGGACAACAAGTAACTACCTTCACTGAACTTCCAGCCTTGGATGAAGAAGGCAAGTTGGTTTTGGTTCTCGATGAGGTTATATACATAAGGAAGAAAAAAATGAGGAGAAAGATCATCAAAGAATACCTCATCAAATGAAAGGAATTTCTCATAGAAGATGCTACATGGGAAAATGAACAAGTTCTCCAACATCCCAATCTAAGGTTGCTTGTCGGAAAGCAATTTCAAGGAGGAAGACTATAATTGTGAGAATTTGCCTATGGAAACCCAAGATCTAGAGTCCAATGAAAAGAACAAGAATAAGAGAGAAATAATGTGACAAGAACAAACTATATTCTCATCAAGATACAAAATACCCAACTAAGTACAATGTACATGTGCCTGCATATATAAGAGAGGCAATATGAAAAGAGAGCACACAATCATGACATGTGGCCCAATGAGATGCAAGGGTAGGTAGGAGAAATAATAGAATATTACACTAAAGGTGAATCACACTAAAGGTGGAATGTGACAACAAGATAGGTCCACAAAAGGTGGAATTTCTCCTACAAGCAGCTTCCCTATGTGCACACTTCCCTAAGTGTCTCATATGCAAACTACTATGAAATGCATTACCCTAAGTCAACTTAAGTAAATTGTAATTATGAAACATAATTTACACCAACACACACCCTTAAGTGCAACTTATGGGAATGTAGACTCAACCTAACAATCATTTAATAATCATTTAATATGTATGCATCCCTTAGGTATATTAATAATTAGTTCATTATTAATTATTAATTGCTTTTTAGGGTTTCTATCTTGAGAATTAGATTTCTTTATAAGGATGACATATCCTTCATTGTAAATCAATCAATATTCAATCAAGCATTCAGTTCTTGTTATTGTCTTCAATATTCTCATTTGTTGTGCAATTTCTCCTTTGTATGTAATAGGTATTCTTGCAGATGATTATCTAGGCTTGTGGGAATTCAATAATCATGAATTCTAACATGGTATCAGAGCTCCAGATCTGAAGACCTTGTTCGCCTTTTCAGGATATATTCATGATTTCCAACAATCACAACACTTTGGGTTCAAACCAACATCACCATTGGACTCAAAACGTCCAAAAACCCTAAGATCACTTGTTCGTTCACTCAGATCAACCACCATTTGCTTCGGAGAAAAAAATTCCTCTCCTTGGCTAGTCATACGAACGCAGGTACAATATAGGTTATTTATTTATTTATTTTTAAATCAAAATAAAAAATATATATATATTTTTTCAAAATTTTTTTTTTGGGGGGCATTGTTTTTGGCCTTTTTTGCAGGCCCTAGGCTCGCAGGTTGTACCTGTGGGTAGGCATGCAGGCCCTGCGTCCGTAGGGTACATGCGGCCCGCAGGGACACCTGTGGGTGTTACAGGTGGACCCTATGGCCCCCGCAGGAGCACCTGCTGGTGTTATAGGTGAACCCTGCAAGGGCATTTTAAAAAAAATTTTAAATTTTTTTTTTATTAAAAAAACAAACTATTTTTTATTTTTTGTTAAAAAAAAAATTATTAGCTTTTTTTTTTTTAAAAACTTTTTTATTGCATGTGCTTTTTGGTTTTTTTAAATTATTTTTTTATGCATGTGCTTTTTTTAATTAAAAAAAACAAATTGATTCTTCTTTTTTCCAAAAAGTTTTTTTTTGCATTTGAAATTTGGTTTTTTAATCAATTTTTTTTTTTGCATGCATTTTAAAATAAAAAGTAAATTGTTTTTTACAAAAAAGATGGCTCTACAAAAATCAGGACCCACGAAAATAGGGTTGTAGAAAACCGCAACTGCAAATTGGAAGGGAACCAAGCAAAAGAAAATAGCTGCCAAGCGCGCTTCTGTGCTATAAGGGCAACCCAAAAAATTTGCCCATATCAACAAAGTAGGATCAACAAACAGATTTGAGGCCTTAAAAATATGTGCTTCAGGGGCAAACTCCATTCCGGTTTCCTTAAACTGGAGATGCAGAGATCTTGCTAGGGTTTTTGGGGATCTTCCAAACAGTTCTAAGGCCTCGAAAGACATTAATCATGCCCCCTCTTCCAAAATCTCTGGCTGGGAAAGAATTCAACAGAACCCTAGAAAGACTCTCAGCTCCCATCACAGGACAAGAATGGGTTTGTCCAATAGACGAATGCCTTTGAAGCCTTTATCTCCAAGTAATTGTATCGCTATTGGAGCGAACCAGATAAATTTAGGTGAAAGAAGGTCCAGGGTGGAGCCCATGGCAAAACATCATATTAACCCACCTCGAGCTTGCATCCCGAAAAACAAAAGATGGGAGCACAAAGAGCCGCATCAAGTAAGGGGCTATGCCAAATTGGACCAAAAAATGATTATCATTAGCAATCATTTTATGGACGACCCCTAGGAAGAATATATGAAACAAGGGTTGTTCAGAAAATGGTATGGACATGGCGTACCCACTCCAGAAATTATCTAGTGGCTGGTTTCGATCACCAAGGGACAAGTAAGTATCACAACCCTAGAAAATAATTTTTTGTTTATTCTCTGTGAATCACTAGAACTAAAGAGAAATTTACTTAATAATCAAAATTATTTTTTTAAAGGTTACTACTTTGCCTTTTTTAAATGGAGGCAAAAATTTTCCCCTAAATTGTTTGAGAATTGCTTAGTCCCCAGATGGATTGAATTGCCTAACCTCCTAGTTGAACTTCTCAATGAACATTGCTTGAGCAGGATTGGGGATTCACTAGGGGGTTTTGTAGGTTTCAAATTTTTTTATCAAAACTCTACTATAGTTAGAATAATGGCTGAATTGCAAACAAATGTTGTAAGCCTATCAGAATTATAACTAACCACTCAATATATGAGGTAAGACCAAAGGTATATACGGGTAGGATGGATCAAACTGATGTAATCCTACCCTGTCTAACCCTCCTCAGCCCTAAATACCACAATAAAAATCAAAACAAAACTTCCTGGGAAATGATAAATGCCACCCTGAGCCCGACTAACAGTGGTGAAGCCAGAGAAACACTTAGGGACAGGAAAATGCCCAACATAGAGTCAACAGACATAAAAATAGTAAGCGACCTAGGAAATAATCCATCTCCAAGATACATCCCAACCCTAGAATTAGAGGAAGGGGAAATAGATTGCAACTCTGAGAACACTTCTGAAATCCCATCACTAATGGACCAAGATATTCTAATCCCTACCATGGGTGATCAAACCCTCCTTAATTGGTGCTTGGAGGTTCACTCTGATGAGAATACAGATGAGGATGGTGTATTGAAACTAAAACACAGCCCGATTATGGGTCTCCAATCAGAGAAAGCACAGGAAATTGATGTCTCTGACTCACCACCCTTCAGCCCCCTATTAAAAGAAACAGAGGAATCAGAGGTTGAGTATGCTAGGAGAATTACCGAGGAAAATAAACTCATTCTGGAGTACATGGGTAATGAAATAGTTAATGACCTGACTGAAATCTTTATAGATGAAGTAGCGGATGAGGATGAACTGGCTTATCAAAAAAGAGTTCTAATGTCAGGCCTACTTGAGGGGAAAATTTCAAAGGATAAAATCTTAGAAGTAGAAACCTCTATAAGCATAGAGGATGAGGAGTTGGGTTTAGCCAAAACACTAAACATTATTGGATCCCCAGATTATGCAAAAGAGGTGAAGAGAAGGGGGAGGAAATCAAGAATAGAACTTATTAGCAAAGCGGGCAAGGCTGAGGGCCAGACTACTTTAACTAATCTCTTTCATGCATGGAAGGGGAAGTTCCTTCCCAGAGTGAAATGAAGATCTTCACATGGAATGTTAGGGGCCTGAATGCCCCTAACAAGCAGCGTATCTTAAAATGCTGCTTAACTAAATACAACCCAAACATAATTATGATACAAGAAACCAAATCAGGCAAGGAGAGTTAGAAACATTTACCAAAAGATCAGGCAAGAGACGTTTGGAAGGCTTCCCAGCCAATGGGGCTTCGGGAGGATTAGCAGTATTATGGGACCCAAGGATAGCTGTCTTTAACCTTCTCTATAAAACCCCAAATTGGCTATGCCACAGGGTCAACAATATAAAGAGCAATTTAAATTTTTCCCTATTAAATATCTATGGACCTATCCAGAATAAGGATAAAAGGAAAATATGGGATGAGATAGAACAATTCCTCTCCTCTATCCCAGATCAATTATGTATTATTGGTGGGGACTTCAACACCATCATTGACCCTTCAGAAAAATGGGGAGGCATCAAAAAAGCTAACCAGGCCACTATTGATCTCAGAGATTGGATCCTTAACTGCAACCTCATGGAAATTAAAACAGAAACTAACACATTCACCTGGAATAATAGAAGGAAAGGCTTCTACAACATTGCAGAAAAATTGGACAGATTCTTCATAAGAGGAAATCTAGCCAACATTTCAAATATCTTTGATGCAAAAATTCTTCCTCTTTCGGGCTCTGACCATTTCTCGGTCCAGCTCTTCATCTCTGAAACAACCCCTTCTTTGAAAAGTCCTTTTAGATTTGAATTAATGTGGTTAAGAGATGAAAACATTATAAAATTAATAGAACAATGGTGGATGGTTGTTAGAGTGATTGGCTCTAAACCCTTCAAATTAATCACTAAGCTAAAATCAGTCAAACAAAATCTCAAAGCTTGGAATAGAAACCAATTTGGGAACCTCTTTGAGAAAAAACCTAAAATAGAGATATCCCTAAAAGAAGTTAATGAAGAGGTCATTAGGTCCGGAATGGAAAATAACCTCTATACGAAGGAGAAATCCTTACTAACAGAATATGAGGAAATCTTGGCTAGAGAGGAAATTTTCTGGAAGCAAAAATCCAGAGAAAACTGGCTGGAATCTGGTGATAAAAACACCAAGTTCTTCCATAACAACACTAAGCAGAGAAGAATAGCTAATAGAATAACTAAAATTAATACCAAATATGGGGCTCCTAGTAGCAACTCGGAGATCATAGGGGTAGAAGCAATTAACTACTTCATGAATACCTTTCATAATCAAGATGGCTCTAGATTACCCTTGCGGAATGAAGTGCTCAAGTGCATTCCAAAATAATAAATAAGAATCATAACCAATTATTAAACGCAAAATTTTCTAAGATAGAAATCGAGAAAGCCCTTTTTCAAATGAACCTAGACAAGGCTCCTAGGCCTGATGTATTCTCGGTTGCCTTTTTCCAAAAATGTTGGCACTTCATCAGGGATGAAGTCATTGAGGCATTGGAAGGAATCAAGAATTCAGGGAAGATCCTTAAGGAATTAAATAATACATTTATAGCCCTGATACCAAAAAAAGATAAGGTTGAGAGTTTTGATGAATTCAGACCGATTGCTCTATGTAACACATTATATAAACTTCTCACCAAAATAATAGCAAATAGACTCCACAATTTGCTCCCCTTGGTAATTAGTGAGGAACATACGGGTTTTGTTCCAGACCACTCAATCTATGATGGAATCATTATTGCCCAAGAAGTAATACATACAGTTCAAAACAATAAACAATCAAGTATGCTCATCAAATTAGACATCAAAAAGGCCTATGATAAAGTTGATTGGCACTTCTTATGCAAGTGCCTAGAAGCTTTTGGCTTTGCTAAACAATGGATTAATCTCATATATGAATGCATATGAACACCAAGAATGACAATCCTTGTTAATGGAACCCCTGTGGGCTTCTTCAACACTTCCAGAGGTCTAAGGCAAGGAGACCCAATCTCCCCTTTCCTCTTCATATTAATGGTCGAGTCCCTCGGTAGACTATTGAAATTGGCTAGAGAACATTCTTCTATTCAAGGAATTCACATTACTAGTGGCTTGGAAGCAACCACACATCAACAATTTGTGGATGACACTATGCTCTTTGGACAAAGTAGTGTTCAGGAAGCCAAAGCCATTAAGCATATACTGCAAACCTATTCAATGGTGTCTAGTCAAGAAATCAATACCTCAAAATCTAACATTTATTTCTTCAACACGGAAGAGAAACTAGCAAACAAAATTTGCAAAATCCTAAACTTCAATAAAGGCATTCTGCCATGCAAATACCTGGGCATCCCTTTAGATAAAGGATGCAGATCTTCAAATATGTGGGATCAAATTATTGAAAGAATATGTTCATGGAGTGGGAAATGGTTATCTTCAGCTGGCAAGGCTATGCTGATAAAATTAGTATTATCGGCTATGCCCATTTACCAACTTTCCTGCATAGACCTCCATTTAGCAAAAAAGAATGAAATTAATAAACACATCATAACCTTTTTTTGGCAAGGAGCTAGTGAGAAATTTAGAAAGCCTCTGATGGCCTGGGATAAAATCTGCAAACCTAAAGAGAAAGGAGGCTTGGGGATTAAGGACATGATACTACAAAGTAGAGCCCTTGGGGCTAAACTGGTGTGGAGAATGTATAATAACCCAAGCTTGAAATGGGATAAGATTCTATATAACAAATATCTCCATAGCAACGACCCAACAAGCATCTTCAGAGCTCTTTCACCCCCCAAGGGATCCAGAATATGGAATTTCATGATGGAATGCAGGGAATTAGTTTCAAAAAAACTATCATGGAATCTAGGGAATGGCAAAAGAGAACTATTCTGGTTAGATTCCTGGGGGGGCCACCCTGTAATAAACCAAAAAAACAAATATGACACCTCTAAGGTTATCCTGGAAAGACTTTGGGGTGATAAGGTTGCTGATTATATTAAAGAAAAGATGGTGGAGGGTATTAGAGTGTGGAAGTGGAAACAATTTGAAATTTTGGGACTTCTAGCTAATGAAGATAAGGAACTAGCAGAAGCATTACAGCAAAGGAAAATCACTTCGAGGAAGGAGGAGGATGGAGTAATTTGGGTAGGGTCTAAAAATGGCAAGTATAGTACAAAAGAGGGATACGACCTTCTCACTGCACAAGACCATACCACTACTAAGGATATTCCATTAAAACTATGCTGGGACAATAGATGTCTCCCCAAAGCAGGGCTATATGTCTGGTTAGCATTACATAACAAAGTTCTAATGGCTGACTTATTCAGAAAAATGGGTTATGAAGGACCAAGCAGATGTCCGTTATGTGAGAAGGCCAAGGAATCAATCAATCACCTCTTACTAACTTGTGAATACTCGCATAATTGATGGAGGTGGCTCAGGAAACAAATGAAATGGTACTCACCCATCCCAGATTCAATCATAGCCATATTTCAGGCATGGCTCATCTTGAACGTATGTTTGAGGGAATGTGGGTGGTAGCTCCCTCAATGCTTGTTTGGGAGATTTGGAAAGAGAGAAATAGGAGAATATTTAGAGAGGACAAACTGGAATGGCAACAAATCACAAATAAGATTGAGGCGGCCATCATAGAGTTAATTAACAGTCATTGTATGAAAAACCATAAAAATTTGGAAATGTCTCAATGGGATGACAAAATGAGACTAAAATGGATCGGTTTAAAAATTCCTCCATTTGTTGGGGATGGTACGATCAGTGCTAATCACAAGCGCAAAGAATGCAAGTGGATGCTCCCAGAGGAGGGATGGGTCAAACTAAATTTTGATGGAGCATCAAGAGGAAATCCGAGTGTGGCAAGCATTGGATGTTGCATACACAATTAAAATAGTGATGAATTAGCAACTTTAGTCTACCCTTTGGGGTTCAACACAAATAATGAAGTAGAACTCAGAGCGTTGGAAGAAGGAGTAAAACTATGTAAAATTTTGAAAGTTAACAAAATTAATATAGAAGGAGACTCAGCCCTTATCATTAACGCCCTTCGGAAAAGGGAAATGCCTAATTGGAAACTCAATCCAACCCTTCAAAACATTCTCAATTTGGCCCAATCCTTTGAGGGAATAACCTTCAATCATATTTATAGGGAAGGTAATTCTAGGGCAAACCATCTTGCAAACCAAGGAGTTGATGGTAAATTGATTATTTACATAAAGCCGGGCTACTCACTCATAAATCAATCCCTCAATAATCAAAAGTAGAAGGTAAAATATTAAAAAAAAAAAAGAAGAGAAGCTATTTTAAAAAACTGAGAAGTAACTACTTTAATTAAAAGGAAAGCCTTAACTAAAAAATTCGGAACTAAGATAACCCTCTAAACATAACACCTAGATAACATACATACTCAATATTGGTTGGATAATCATTAAAGGACAATTAGAATCCCACCTCGAAAGTAAATATCCGAAGAAATAAAGGAGCCATTTAATTATAACATCGTCCTCACATCACATGAAATCAAAAAACTGATCCTATCATCATTTCAAGACACGGGAAGGAGTACCAAGACGATCATTTTTTGGGCTAATGGGAAAATCCGGCCTCAATCATAATTACTCACCAAAAGCGAGGCTATTATTCATGATTGCTTCCAGAAACTTCACTTCTCTTTTAATAAGTATTGGCATTGCTAAATTCATTGTCGAGGTACTCTTGCTAAAACAATTCCCTCTGCTATTCGCCTGTGAAATGAAAGACATGGATACCCTGGTAAGATTGAAAAGCCAAAAAAGGCAAATGGCCTTCGTCGGTGAAATTTCAAGAGAGAGGCTGAAAAGGATTATCAAATTCCCTCATGAGCTGGTTATGGATGTGGTTGAGCGCATCCTTGGTGAGGAATTTTTAAATAATGAAGACAGAACCAGGGCCAACAATGATAGCTTGACCATGTTTTTAACAGTAACAATGTTTATCGAAAAAGGCAGAGACATCATAGCGAGCCTCTGCAGGGCAATATTCAAAGCATCTATTCTGGTTGAAATCGATAGGGTTATGGTCAATATCAACGACGAGCTGACAATCCCCAGACCTACACACTATGACATTCTGATCCTGAACAACACTCTGGTTCCCAGAAAAGCTGATATTGATCATTGAGGATAGCGCGACCTTCAATGCAAGGAGGGATGAAATTCAGAGAAGCATCAAATTTCTCCTCAACTTGTTCCATCTCCGCACGCCTAAGAAGGCTTCATGGTTTGAAGATTACCTCAAGATTTAGGGTATCAAACTCAACGGGGAACCAGAATCCCTTGAATCCTCGGAAGAAAATTAATATGTGAGGCAAGCCCTCTTTCTAATGAAGTTTTTTGTTATCTACTATTTAAGCCTAGGGCTTAAGTTTAACAAAGCATAGTTTTAAACTCTTTTTATATTAAAACAAAAGTATAATCCAGTTTATAGTTTGTGATATATAAGACATATATGTAATGAAAGTACAGTAATGTCAAAAAACTCTGAATTAAAATATAGATAGGATATTTAGCGATGATTGTGTTCTACGGAAAATGAATGTGCCCTGTTAAATTGGTGGATTACTGCATATGACAGCACAATCTTCAGTCTTGATATGTGGTTTAAGCTTAAATTTAATTTTCCTGGCGAGGATTAAAAATACAACATCTCAGCTCCGGGTAACCATTTAAAAGAAAATAATGGGTAAATGGGTGCACCTAGAATAGGTAAAAGAAATTGATAACACCTATTGTCGAGGATCCACACATACACTAGATTACTTGAAAATATACAAATATATATATAAATAAATATACATATACATATGTATATACATATATGTATACATAAATATATAGATATATTGTATATGTGTATATGTATACATAAACACACACACACACACACACACACACACACACACACACACACACACACATATGAACTCATAAATATGCATATAAATTTATGTACAGGTAGATGCATCAAAACAAGATTATCTCAGGTATATGTCATAACAAATTTTGCTGACCTTAGCGAAATCTAGAAGGATAAGTATACTTGTTGGAAATTGCCACATCAGGGCAAGAAGGAACCCTATTTTCAGAAACCAAAGACTAACAAGGTAGGATTCCCTTTTATAATAAGGGCCCTGTCATTTAAAAAACTGAGTAATTGGATAGGTATTCGCCATGCAATGCATGGCCAGCTGAAAGGCTCAGGGTGGCTTCTACATTACCTTTGTACACTGCATACGATTGTGGCTTACTGCTATTTAAGGCATAGTAGTATGGAAGGTTGTGTCAACCCTCCACCATATAGTATTGTCTGAAAGCAAGCTAGCATAACTATGTTGATTTCCTGTTAAATTTCTAGGTTAAAGGGAGGATATGAAGTCCTTTTATCCTGAAGTCAATGCAAATAGAGAATCCCGGATGGGTTGATTTCAAGATACAAGACTTTGTATCCCCCCCTATGTTTTTGATTTACAACTTTGTGCAGCTGGCAGGGGTGGAAGGTGAAAAATCTATGACAAACCCATCAATGTCAGGTAATACATTTCTCAACATCAATTCAATAGGCCTTTCGGATTGTATTTGGAAGATAAGGGATGTTTTATCCTTCTCACTGGGCACATATTTGAAAACAAATGTGAACACTATTAGGATATGGCTTTAACAATTGCACCCGTTAGGAGGATATGTGTTTGGTTTTCTGGTTTTATGTGCAGAAGATTCAGGTTAACGAAAATGGCATATTGTTCCACTCGGCCCAGGAAGATTGGAAAAGTATGCTAGTACTACGACACCACCCAGAAGACAAATAGACAAACTGCAACATCAACACTATGGAAGGACTGAACACAAAAATAGTATTATGAATATGTAAAATGGCTGGCCAAGCCTAATTGAAATTCAGTAAATTGGCAACTAATGTATATTCAAAATACTAGGAAAAATTCCTTGGGCAAGACTAGAGGTTTTCTTACTTCGGTTCTTTCCTACTAGTGCCCACATTGAACCGAGGTGTAAATTTTTAAAAATCTAAATAAAATTTCGGCTACGGCCCATTACCTATCAAAAAAAAAAAAAAGCAAATTGGTTTTTTTTTCTTTTTTTTCAAAATTGTTTTTTAGGGGGGGCGTTTTTTTTTGTGTTTTTTTAATAAAAGAACTAATTTTGCCCTAATAAGCAAAATTGGGAACACATTTTTTTTCACCTAACCTGTATGTTGTGTTCTCCAACCGGCAACCTTGGGGGGGGGGGGGGGGGGGGGGCAATTTTTGACTTCCTTAATTTCACCCTTGGCTATATTCCAAACAAAGGGCATATCATCTGCACAAATTTCTACAGGGCATCATTTGGTGGCAGCCTCATCTACATGTTTTCCAGTTTTGCAGACTTGCATTTCATGTTGGATCTTCTTCTTTGAGCTATGTTGTACACACACTATCATAAAGTGCCACACCTCTTTGTCCTTCATCTTTTTTATGACACATATGATGCAATCCTTATGTATTGTAGATTAGGAATTTGATAGCAAACCTTTGACCTATCTCCTCTATTGATCATGTTAGTATGTTTGTGTAACTGATGGTTACCATACCTAGTCCACGTGCCTGATCTTTATCATCTGCAACAAGTGATTCATCGTCATCGACATTGGTACTTGGTTTTGTCACACTTTGACGTTTTGGGTGCAACATTAGTTCTCATTATTCCTATGGAGGAACATTTACAGGAGATTCTACATTTTTGGAGGGCTTCATGGTCTTCCTTCGTCTCTTTTTGGAGAGGAGTTTTGTTCCCACTAGGTTTTCTCCTTTTCTCCACTTTACAGAGATTTGCATGTTGTGATTGGGTGCCTAATCAGGCCTTGTTGTCGGGACCCAAATTTACATGTAGTTGCCTTCGTTGCACGTAGCTGCATTCATGCACTTAGCTTTTTAGCTTCTCCCTAAATTCATCTTAAAGGGGGGTGTTAGAGTAAAAGGTTTTATTTACTTAATTAATTTAATTATATTGATTAATTAATTAAGTCACCTTTTTCTTTTTTCACTTAAGCTAAATTTAGGAAGCTTTTTAGGCATTTAATAATCATTTAATATGTATGCATCCCTCAAGTATAATAATAATTAATTCATTATTAATTATTAATTGCTTTTTAGGGTTTCTATCTTTAGAATTAGATTTCTTTATAAGGATGGCATATCCTTCATTGTAAATCAAGCAAAATTCAATCAAGCATTCAGTTCTTGTTATTGTCTTCAATATTCTCATTTGTTGTGCAATTTCTCCTTTGTATGTAACAGGTATTCTTGCAGATGATTATTTGGGCTTGTGGGAATTCAATAATCATGAATTCTAACAACGAACACACAAACACACAATGCTCTCAATGAGAAAAACAAAACTTCATGTGAGGCAAAAGTCCCCCCATAAGAGGGAAGAAGAAAGACCATGAAGCCCCCCCCTCATGTATAATCTCCTACATAAACAACATTCCTCCCCATTAGGAAGAAATAGAGCCAATGTTGCACCAAGAATGTCAAAATGTGACAAAACCATGTTGGTTCCCAAATCAACAAATCCTAAATCATAGAGAAATAGCCACTAGCTCATGATTAGAATTTGGGATTGGACTTGGCCAATGAACAAGATTTAGCAAAAGCTGCAATCTTCTACACTTTAGGCTTTGCAAAATCTAGGTGGGTTTTCCTATTGCAATGTTGTCAATAATCTGGATCTATGCTAACTAACAATGCACTATATAGCCGATTCTTTCAATGAAAATATACTAAGGAAATACCTAATGTACTATTGATTCTGGCTTGAACCTTAGTTATTATCACTTTGCTTGCATTGAAAGATGGCTCTAATCTATTTCTGCTCCTGATACAGAAGAACTAAAAGCTTACGTATAAAAGGTGATATAAGAATGGAAGGATGATCCACAAACTTGAAAGATATATGACCAGTGCGTATCAAAGGGGATATAGAGTCAAATAGCAGACCTAATGACAAACAACACCATAGTATCAACATTAAGATTCAATACTAAACATTCAAGACTTGCTCAGAATGCTCAGAATGAGAATGCATTCATAAAGTCCTCATGCTCTCTCAGAATATTGCAGTACTCAAGACAAAATTTAATTCATTTATTTGAAATGAAGCCCATCAGAGAATACACATTCTCTCTTAGAGAAGACAAACTGCAAATGTCATTAACATGGCAATTCATACAACAAAACACAAGAGATAGGAGCAAAATAAGAATGATCTCATTGATTTTTAGAAGATATATGATACATTTATGATACTATTCACCACTAAATCTGCAAAAGACTAACTGTCATTAAAATGCTTCTAAAAGCCTATTTGATACATATGCATCAAAAAATTGGGTCACTCTTCCTGGCCCTGAATTCCCTTTTATAACACAAGGGAGCAATAACAAGCCTCGGGCCAAGAAGGTACACCTGTCACAAATTCATTGCATGGGACCCCAAAAAAAGTGAAGCGCCCAACCTCCAATTCTGCATGCCACCATCAATGCAAACATCTACAAAAACAACCACCAAGACTTGGGATCATGAACCCTAGGGCAACTAAGAAGTAACTACCTTGAGACACACAAAGACCAACCACATTTATTCATCTTCAATTGTAGTCTGACTGACCTCTTAATCTAGATTTCCACATTTAGTAATCTATATGCATTGTGTCCTTTCTTTCTCGGTTGGTGACCCTCTGGCGCACACAAGGTGGTGAAATCCCTTTGACAGGAAATCCTTTGATCTCACTGAGCCCTTCAACCATTTCTATCCAATCTGTATTAATGCTAGCCCTGCCAAAATGTCATCACCATCATGTTGTAGGAGAGGCCTCAAATCTTCTGCAACAATTGCTATCCTATCCTGCATTGTTTTCCTTATCCCCGTGGGAATGCGCGAGATAAGGAAAACTCTTTGCAAATAAGCCTGCAAACCTTCCATGATCGTTCGCACACAAAGAATATTCAAACAAAGTTTGAGTCTCGATCGTTGATCTTCATCATTGCTGGCGTATCACATAGTTCAAATCGGTCAATCTGACATTGACCATCTCTCGTGGCAAGTGGACCTATTAAAGCTCTGGTGCGGTGCCTCCAACTCACCACTAGCCAATCACCATTTCACTATTGTCAATGACCCCACCGTCAGCTTACCTCAGGATAAGATTTTCACTTTGTCTTCCTTTGCCATTTATATCCCGGAGCATCAAAGGATGCACTTCCCAATCCCCCAGGATAAGACTTCTATTGTATTTCCTTCTGCCTTTTATCCCGGGCCTCTTTCCTTTGACCTTTGCGAGCCTTTGGGATAAATATTTCATTGCTTATTTACTAATCCTCTTATCTTGGAGCCCAAGTAACCATGTGCATACTCCTACTGAAACCCAAAGTATCATTCTGCATATGCTCTTTATTCCTTCTGGATAAATTTTAATTTGTTTCATCTTGCTCCTTATCCTGAGACATAACCTTTGTTCTTGATAAATCACCTGGGGCAAAGAAAACCTTCTTTGTTTCTTCGTAAAATTATCTCGGGGCCTCTCAACGCTTACTGAAAATCTCCCCGGGGTAACCTTTCTATAGTTATTTTACTCTTCGAAAGCTATCCCAGGATAAAACTCTATCCCTTTGCAACTCTTTGCTAGGAGTTATCCCGGGCGATCTTTGGATGCTACTTTCTGCTCCCCGGGATAACTTTTCTCCTTTGTTTCCACTGCTTTTGTTATCGCGGGCGATTTTTTGATGACCCCTATGATGTCGCGGGGCAACTTCCTGTGTCTAGCCTCTTTGAAGTTTTATCCCGAAGCACGAACCACCAAAGCTACTTCACTTAAGATCCAAAACAAGTACGCAGGGAAACCTTGAGGGTTTAAGACTGTGGTGCGGGGCCACTCCTTAGGACCCAGTGAATACTTAGACATTAATAGAAGACCATAACCGAGACACATCATTTTGAAGGGAAATCGGCCCAACAAAAGGCTCTAACACTTGGGGCCGGTAAAAGAATGACACAGACCCCTCAACATAGCAACTTAAAAATCGAGAACCACTAGTAGCCGCTCGACTTAAAATTAGAACAAAGCCCAAGAAAAAAACAAAAACTTTGAGACAAGTAGAAACCCATCCCCTTAAACCCTAAACCCTAAGATTTTTCAAAGGTCTTACATGCTACCCAACGAAGGAAAAAACCATTCCAACAAACCAAGTACCAATTTTGATGAAGAATGATTGACGAATCACTCACTGCAACAAAATGAAGATTAGGCATGGACAAAAACTATTTTGATCATTAACCAGATAATCATCAATGGAAAATTGGTACATTCAAAGTCTCATTGGAACCATGCACAAATGTGTACAATCCGTCTCAACTGGAGCCATGCACCAAGTCTCACAAGATATTTCCCAATCTACTAAATACAAGAGGATTACATCAAATATGTCATCAATGACAAAGTAGAAAGAGGTGTGGCAGTTTATATTAGTGCATTACAACATAGCTCATGCAAGAGAATACAACATGATGATGCAAATCTAGAAACCTGAAGATGATGCCACCAAAAAGATGCCCTGTAGAAGACTACATATGAAGATGCCTCCAATTGGAATGATGCCAAGAGATATGAAGGAGAAAGTTGATCTCCCCCCCCCCTTGGCTATCGGTTGGAGAATTCTGCAAGACAGATATGATAGGCAGAAACAAAAATTGTTCCCAATTTGTTTATTTATGAAAATTTTATTTTTAAAAGATTTAAAAAATCTTAATTAATAATTCTTTTTATTAAAATTTAAAGCATGAAAAAAACTTTATTAAAGAATAATAAATAAAAAATTGAAAAAAAAAATGTTTTTTAAAAAAAAACTATAAAAAAAGAAAAAACACATTTTTTAAAAAGTTTTTATTTAACAAAAAAACTTTATTAATAATAATAAAGAATTTTTTTATTTTTTTTACATTTTAAAAAAACTGATTAAAAAATTGTTCTAATAAATTTTATTTAATAAAAAATTAATAATTAAAAGTTTTTTATTTAAAAAACTTATTAAAGAAACAAATTAAAAAACCATTTAAAAAAAAGATTTAAATTTTAAGTTTCTAATTTTAAAAAATAAATAAATAACCCACCTACGAGGCCGCAGGTACAATCCCTGTAGAAGGCCCTAATAAAAAAAATATTCATTTTAAAAAAAAATAAACCAAAAAAAACACGCCTCTCCGTTTAAAATATTTCAATTTTTTATTTTTCTTCAACGATAAAAATAAATAAAACTGCAAAAAACAAATACGTAGAAAATTATTTAAAAAAAAAATTTAAGGGAAAAATTTTTCAACTTGGAGTGACGGAAGCCAATTTGGAAGAATGAACAGGCAATCTTGAGGTTTTTGGGCCTTCTGAGTGCGATGGCGATGTCGGATTTGGCCCAGAACACTCCAAAATTGCAGATCACTTATGGGACAGGTAACCACCTTCCACCTTCAAATAGCACTAGATTTGGCCTCCAGTGTTTGGATGAAACAAAAGGTGATTTTGACTTTGTCGAACCTCCTCAATCCAATAGTGACCTTAGATTTGACCCAACAAGCTCCAATAATAACCCATAATAGAAAGCTCTAAAATGCAAAACCCCAAATTACATCAAATTTCTCTCAATTACCAAACCAATGGCTCTGATACCATGTGAGAATTTTGTTATAGCAACCCAAGATCTAGAGGCCAATGAAAAGCACAAGAATACGAGAGAAATAATGTGACAAGAACAAACCATATTCTCATCAAGATGCAAAATAACCAACTAAGTACAATATGCATATTCCTGCATATGTAGGCAAGGCAATATGAAAAGAGAGCACACAATCATGACATGTGGCCCAATGAGATGCAAGGGTAGGTAGGGATATGGAGGAGAAATAATATAATATTTCACTAAAGGTGGATCACCCACCAAAAGTGGAATGTGACAACAAGATAAGTCCACAAAAGGTGGAATTTCTCCTACAAGCAACTTCCCTATGCACACACTTCCCTAAGTGTCTCATATGCAAACTACTATGAAATGCATTACCCTAAGTCAACTTAAGTAAAGTGTAATTATGAGACATAATTTACACCAACAATAATAACCCCATCCAATCTATAAAGCCAATTGATCAAGGGAAATAACAAAGTCTAAAGGCATCACAAGCTTAGGACGTCCCATGCGTTAATTAGCTAGTAATAAGTCTATTATTGTCCAAGAAGAGAGTAAATAGTTTGATTAAAGGATGATTAATTCCTTAATAATGTTATTAAAAATGAAACCAATAAAGGGAAAATAAATAATTAATTACCTTGTGTAGACACACAATTAATTAAATTAATATTTAAATAATTTATCCCTTCCTGCATAATTAATTGTGTTAATTATGGTAGTCCTCATTATTCTTGAAATTAATTAAAATATATTTAATTAATTTTATCCTCCAACCATATAATTAATTTATCAATTAATTATATAAATCTCTAATTCTTCTAAAATTTGAATTAATCCCCAACCTTAGCTAATTTCTTCAATATTTTTCTAATCCCAATTAGTTAAGTGATGCACAATTAATTAACTAATATCCTGATTCCTACAAATCCTCCATTTAATCCCCTTTATTAAGCCTAATTAACCCAAGCCTAATCATCATTTACCTTTTCCCCAATTTTAAATTTATCCCACCTACCTAAGTCCACATGTGACTCCCCCTCATAAATGAGCTTGCATGCAAGTGTCACTTTCCCATCCACCTCATCTTTGACCCAAGGGTGCTCACACGTGTGAGAATGCTCTTCCCCATGAAAGCCACCCTACACTTTCCTCTTCCAACCACATGTCATCCTCCTCAAACCTAAGGCACTTACACTTTGCCAACAATGCTTCCACTTGTCATCTGTATGTGCTTCCCAAGATGTGTGAGCACACCTTGCCCTCTTCCTCGTGCCAAGTGTTGTTCCCAAGACACTTCACCTTGTGATACTTGTCACAAGGCTAAGAGCTCAAGCCACCTCACCTCCTCACATTCAATCAACCCTCAATTATCCTTCAATCTCAACCATCCATTTAAAATTATCAAAGCTATTAATTGGAGCCTCCTCCCTTCACAATTCAATCCACTTCAATTGCAATTTCATGTTGTTATTTTGATTTCATAATCATTCCTTTGCATCCATATTATAGCCATTTCATCATCCAATCTCCTCATCTTTCCATCATAATGTCCAATTCACTATCCTAATCCATTTATCTGCATCAATCAATCCACCATTGTTGTGTAGAAATCAAAGATCATTCCACATCAAGCCATCAAAGGATCAAATCAAGTGGAGCTTGGGTGCATCCACTTCTAGCTCAATCCAAGGAGATCGGGAAGGAATAAATATGGTTGTTTTAGGTGTTTTTATATGTTGTTTTATGAATTTAATACATACAACTAACCTTTCACATTTCCTTCCTTTCATTTTGGCACACCTTGTGGGACCCCATGTCCCTAGTTTAACCAAAAAATTGAGTTTTGTTGTGATTTAGCATGCACGGGTAGAAAAACACCATCCCCACCACGCAACACCATCCGCACTTGTCTTTTGGTGTCTTTGACCTCATAACAACATCTCTACTATAAAATTTTATTATTTAATTGCTAATCTTGTTTTCTACAAATTATCTATTTCAGTGTCTCCACTTATGGAACATTGTCTCCACCTTGAAAAATAGTATCTCTACATTTGCAAAGTGACGTCTTCACTCTGACAATTTTTTTGTTTTACTGTGCATCCTTTTAATAATAGATAATAAATAAATAAATAAAAATTGTTTCTAATATGTCTAATTATCTACACATTCTAACATTTTCTGATTTTTGAAAGTTACTGTTTTCTATATTTTTGCCAGTCGGCATCTCCGCTCTTAAAGAAGCGCCTTTACCTTTTTAGTATTTCAATTTTTGTAGGTTTTTAACAATTTTGGATTTTTTAGCCTAACTATGTTTCGTAGGATTCTGAATTTTTTTTTTTTTCTACGTTGACGTACCATCTGTGCAGGCGGAACATTGTCTTCGCTTGCTAAATGGTGTCTCTGCCCTGATTCATTTTGTTTCAAGTTTTACTAATAATCTTGTTCATGTAGCTTAACTTTGACCGTTCAATGCCACTTTTACAAGCTACTAACACATTTTCTTGCAGTTTCAATTGTCAAAGACCTATCTTTTTTCACTAAGTGCATGAGTAAGATTTTTTATTTTCATGTAAATAGCTTGTAGATCTTGTTTGTCATTTATTTGTGGGGTAGTAGGTATATTCTCTCCCCTTGCAAAATCTTGGGTGATCAAAAACCAAACCTACCCCTTTATGTCATAGTTAGAACCCAAAATATTGTGGTGTATTTCCTCCTCTTTGGTGAGTGAGAATAAAAAACAGTATTTCTTTAGAAGACTTGCCTCTCGAAGCATTTATGCAAGTGAGAGGGAATGACCTAAGTGGTACTTTAATCTGGTCCTCTATATAAAAAAGGGTGAGACAAAAGCCATAGCCCATTGGTGTGAGGCCCTACCCCGACTCATCTTGACATTTCTGTTATTTTCATATTGAGACTATTATGGATGCTTTATTTTATGCATTATGGATTTAGAACTTATATGATTCCATGATTTGGATCACATTGACGTATATGGATGCTTCATTTTATGCATTATGAATATGAAACTTTATATGTTGCTAGAATAGAAATTACTTGAAATGATGTATGTCATTATTGGATTTGCAGGACTTCATTTTGATGATAGAAATAGGATGCTTATTATATGAATGGTTCAATTTTGAGGATTATGATAATTGCTTATGTGGAATTGAATTGGAATATATGAGATATTGATCTATTATTGTCAAATGTATGAGTGTTTGGTGTGCAATGGAGTCCATGTGTTTAATTTTATATATTTGTGATTATTTGGAATTACTAATGTGTTGAATTGAGATGCACAGGAAAATTATCCATGTGACCATAGAAATAATATGAAGAACCAAACCTAGACCTATGTACGTTTGTTAAGCCAGGGGTTGTCTATTTGGAGAGATAACACCCCGTTTGTATTGTATTTTATTTGTGAAAGTAAATGATGCATGTGTGTTAAATTGATTTTATTTAATTGTGTAAACCTACAAGAGACAAATTCCATGTGTGATTTTTATATTGTATTTTATTGTGTCACTTGACACATGTGCTGATTAGTGTCATTGATTTTGACTTGTCTCTTGGAGGGAGTTTTGTTTCTACCAAATCCATTCAAACATATGAGTGTGGTCCCAAATTTGCCTTGGGTAGGGAGTCTTGGGAGTGGTCAACTCAGGTTTGACCCGTAGGTTAACTTCAGTTGGGTTTCTAAGGGGTCAAATGGACTCCTAGGGTCAGTTTTAGGGCTTTTCCAAAGGTCCAAAGGGTATACCTATGGGTTAGGGGTTATTTTCAGCATGTGACTACTCCCATGTGACTGTTTAGTCACCTCAAAAAGTGGTTTTCCCAAGGTGAGCGAAAATTCAACTTAGAAGGTTCCTCCTAGGATAGACAACCTTCCCTTTTGGTCTCAAACTCTCTTCCCCATCCTCTCTTACCTTTTCCCATTCCAGTTTTAACAACATGTAAGAGGTTGGGAAGAACAACCAATGGGAACTCTCACTTTACCCAAGGGGTTGGGAAGAGTGAGAGAGGCCTTCTTAGGCAAGGATTAGGGACTTAGTGAGTAATCACCCACTCTCCATTGTTGGAGAGTATGCAATTTTTGGAAAGAATAGTGGTAGGATAGAATTTTTGGTGAAGTGTTGGTGAAGAGTTTGTGTGGATTTGGGCTGCTCATCCCCAACTAAGTCTATCATACCTTTTGGCAGATTAAGGTTGGTTCTACTTCTCTTTAGTTATGTTGTATATGTTGTTTTAAAAAAAAATGCTTGTATGAGAAGATGTGTATATGTAATTTGCTTGTAGGAGAAAGATGTAATTTTTCCTTCCCTTGTTCTTTTTATGTTTTCATGTATTGGGAGTGTCCAAGGCCTCCTACTTTTGGGAGAGTAGGATGGTCTTGAGGTGGAAGAAGTATGACAGCCTTGTGTGAGAGGCTCTCCTTATGGAGAGTGATCTCAACGGTGTTCTTTGTGACCCTTGCTGCATAGCCTTGTGTATGCATTTGGGGGTCATAAGGGGAGAAGATATGGCTTTTATGCCTTTGGGGGGCATAAGGGTGTGGAGATGTATTTGTTGTATTTTGATTGCCATGAGGTGGCTTGAATTGTTCCATGCTTGCAGTCTCCCCAATGGTATTTGGTCCACTTCCACCCGTGGAAAGATCATCACAAGTTGTGGTGAGAGTGTAGCTTGGGTTGGGAAAATGTATGTTGAGTGTTTGCCCTATTGTTTGTTGTGATTGTTTGTTTGTGACCCGTCTAGTGCTTGGTTCTCCAAGCTCGGGGGTGGCTTCTTGTAAGCCTAGGCTGGGAGGTGAGCTCTCCATGGTCAAGTTGTATTCTATTTGCAGGTTGCTTGGGATGGGAGAGAAAAGATGAAGAGATTTGTTGCTGTTTTATATTGCAGAAAAGTTTCAAAGAAAAATGTATTTATTATTGTAGCTTGTAAGGGAAAAAACCAATGTTGTATTTATTATTCCAAAAGTAAAGAAATGCTGTATTTTATTCATAGTTCTTATTTAATGGAATGGAGAAGTGTAGTAGGGTTTTCAAACCCATTTGTAATAATATTAATATTGGGTGTTAAATGCTCTTAAAAGAAATGTATTCTCCTATTTAGTCATGATTGAAAGAAAAAAAAAAAGAAACATATCTATGTTTGGGATTAAGTTCCTATTGCTATTGAAATAATATAAGTTGCATTTAATATTAATATTATTCAAAAAGTAAAGAAATGCTGTATTTTATTCATAGTTCTTATTTAATGGAATGGAGAAGTGTAGTAGGGTTTTCAAACCCATTTGTAATAATATTAATATTGGGTGTTAAATGCTCTTAAAAGAAATGTATTCTCCTATTTAGTCATGATTGAAAGAAAAAAAAAAAGAAACATGTCTATGTTTGGGATTAAGTTCCTATTGCTATTGAGATAATATAAGTTGCATTTATGTTTATTCTGCAAATAAAAGTTCATTTTATGCCTTATGCAAAATGGAAATGGTATATGATAGTTTTTACATTATATTCTAGTTTTATTTATGCTGCTGTAAATTAATTAAAACTATTATTTGCTCTTTCATTTATTGCAGAAAATAAACCCAATAGTAATAGCCTATTTTTTTTTTTTAAAAAGAAGAAATTAGCATCTAGATTTAGTTTTATTTTGTTTACCAGAAAAGATTTCATTAAAGTTGTTGTAGTGTTTAAGATAAATAAAGATTTACAGATTTGCTTTGAAACAAAAAAGAAAAAAGGCAAAATTTAAAGCCTAAATATTACATAATAGAAAATGAAAAAAAAAATGTATATATCTATTGCATGCTGTCATTTTTCCTTATTAGTCTTCTGCAGTTTTTTTTTAGTGAACAAAAAAATATACAGCATGCTAAGGTGTGGATTTGTTTATGCATGTAGAAATATATTTTTAAATAAATACCTATATATATATATATATATATATATAAAGATTTTTTCTTGTAAACTAAGTAAGCACAGAAAAATGTGTATGCACTCTTATATATAGTGTTTAAATCCTTTAATAAATAAAATAAGAAAATAAAAAAAAATAAAAATTTAGCATCATGTGGTTTCGGTGAAACCCCCCTCCCCTAGCATGCAGGTTGAAATGAAAATGGGGGAAGCCCCGCCGTGGGCGAAGACCCCAACAGCGGTTGCAGCCACTTTGTGGGTCGCAACCCACAGCCGGGAAGACTTCGGCCTTCCCCTGTGGGTGGCGCCCCATAGAGACGGTGGCAACCGTGCTACGGGCCGCGACCCACAGCGGCGGCCAAGGCCGCCACTGTGGGCCGTGACTCGCAGTCACGGCTGCGGCCGCTCTGTAGGGAGCCCCCGTGGGAACCGCATCCGCCGTCACCCTTCTCCGCTCCCCTCTCCCTCTAGCAAACAGCTGCTCGGCCTCCTCCGCCTCTCCCCCTTCGGCTCCGCCAAAAAAAAGATGAAACCAAGGCCGCTGCTCCCACTACCTACACAAAACACACACACATAACACACACACACACAAAAAATCACACACAAGCCCTAACCCAATTTTCGGGTTAGGGAAAAATACAAATAGAAAGAAAAATATGTGTGGGGTAGAAATAAAAAAAAAATAATAAAGGAGATTATGGTTAGTATAGAAGTTTTAGAACTTTTCTTCTAAGAAAAAAAAAAAGAAAAAAAGAAATAGAAATAAGTAGGGGGGGAAATACCCATTCAAATTTTGAATAGGGTTTTCCCCACCCAACTAGTATTATATGATGTTTTCTTTGTTTTTTAATATAGAACTTGGCATCCTTCATATATATATATATATATATAAATATATATGCTAGGTGCACATTTACCTATAGTCATATATATTTATATGTGCTTTTTTGTTTCTATATATTTATATGAACTATTAATGTCTAATTTTTAGATTATTATATTTAGGTGCATATTTTTATTGGATGTATTAAAATTAGATTGTTTGGAGATTGACCCTTTGGGAGAATAGTGACCTATTTGTAAGTCAAGACGGCCCCTTTAAATTTTAATTTTATAAGACATTTGAATTAATGGTAATTTTTCTTAATAGGTTTATTTAATCTAAGAGCTAGGTCAAATTAATTTAGACCCTAGGCAATTAAAGGACTATATGAGATTATTAATATCCCCTATCAATTAATTTAGAGATTATTTGTTAAGTGAGTTTAATTATTTATTAAATGGGAGATAATAATAATTCTTTTGGAGAATTATTATCCCGCTTTTAACTTAGATGATTTTTTTCGCGTAATTGATTTTGTTGTTAGATTTACTCAAACATAGTTAAGACTAAACTGGTTTTGCATTATTGTAGTAAGTTAGTTGTACTAGGTTAAGTATTTTTAAAAAAAAATTATTCCGTTCGTGCCCAAAAGTTTGGGCATGACATTTTGGTATCAAAGCCAAGTTTCCAACACTAGGAACCTTTCTCCATTATGTTTCGCTTTAGATTATTTAATTAATTAAATTATATTTATTTTTATTATATTTATTTTTAATTAGTTAAATTTTTTTTCCAAAAATTATTTATTTATTTCATTTTATTTTATTTTCTTCTAAGGATGCCTCCAACTACGTGACAAGCTCGCAAACGTGGTAGAGGCCCTAGGCGTGAACGTATGGGACGCGAAGAGGTTGATAGGGAGGAATCGGTTCCAGAAGTGAACCTAGAAGCTCCTCTCGAATAGGCAATTGACCCGAACCGAGACATCTTGGTAGCCCTACAGAACCTGATTGGCATAGTTTAGGATAGGCTTCTAGCAGTAGATCATAATGTTGAGAACCAGGACTTAGGGAGCCGTAGAACAGTAGAACGGGAACGGAGTAGGAGTCCACCTTCTAATCCCGTAGAGAGTCAGGCTGGGCATGAGCCCGAGTCCGTTCACCTACCAGCACCACCTCCAGTAGTAGTACCAGTGTATTATGAGAGGGCACTTCGGGATCCAGGGGATCTAATCAGAAAGGTTATGTGTCTTCAACCACCATCTTTTGGCGGATCTACCGATGGGGTAGAAGCAGAGGCATGGCTTTTGAGCCGGGATAGGTGCTTTGCATTGCGCTCTTATGAGAGCAATCTAAAAGCACGTGTAGCAATCCACCTATTGCGAGGAACAACCTCCACATGGTGGAGACAGGAAGAATATAAGTGTGGCTTAGTGATAGATACTCTCACTTGGGAGATTTTCACAGAGAGATTCAAGGAGAGGTACTTATCAGAGCATTACAAACAGCGTAGGGTGGATGAGTTCCATGACCTCCAGCAGAAGGGTCTTTCAGTGACCCAGTACAAAAACAAGTTCTTTGAACTCTTACCGTACGTAGACTACTTGAAAGATGAGAAGCTTCTTGTCAACCGATTTATCAGAGGGTTGAATACTGGCATAGTAGGACCAGTGAGGATGGCCGCTCTAGGGAGCCTTCGGGTTGCCGTGGAGAAGGCTTTGATAGCAGAGGAGATTCAGGTCAGACCTCAGGACTCGAGGGATTGGCTCCAGAACCGTAACCCTACACCCCAGACTTACGGGTTTCAGAAACCCCATTGGAAGGGTAACAACAGACACACATCAGGGTTCTCCAAACCCCCTCCTCCGCAGCAGTCACAACAAAACTAGAGGCAAAGGCCTCCATAGAGTCAGCAGGGCATGAAGCCCAAGCAGTGGCAGTCACAAGGTCAGAGGCAAGATCAGAGATCTGAGGCTCCTTACACACCTCCGGCAAGGACTCAACAGTCCTCCAGGGGTGGGTACAGTGGTTCTAGCAGAATAGGGGGACAGTCTTTCTCCAGACCACAGGGCGTACAGTTTCAGGCACATGGCGCTTTCTTCACATGTGGAGCCATGGGACACATGGCGAGAGAGTGTCCTCAGGGTCAGATGGCAGGTAGTCAGAGGATGGCAGCATCAAAGCCGATAGTTGGGGATATGGGCAAGTCCCATAGGGTCTTCGCAGTGGTTGACAACTGCCAGGCAGAGCATCAGGCCATGATTATTAAGGTTGTAGGTATGATCAAAGGTAGTAGTGTATCTATATTATTTGATTTAGGAGCTACTAACTCTTTTATATCTCCATTGGTTGTGGAGCATTGTAGGCTAGTGGCAATTAGACAAAAGGTCAGTTGGGAAGTGGAATTAGCTTCAGGGGCTAGAGTGTCAATGGAACCAAAGGTTAGGAGATGTCAGCTTCAGACTGATAATACCACCACCTTAGTAGACCTTAGAGTTACACCACTCGGGTCATATGGCATCGTACTTGGCATGGATTGGCTTTATTCCCACAGAGCCAAGATGGATTGTCACCTGAAAAGGATCGAGTGTGAGGATGATCATGGTTCTCCCATAGTAATCACTAGAATTCAGAGACCTATGTCTCTTCTTATGATCTCCACCATGTAGCTTAAGCGGAGCATGCAAAAGGGATGCTAGTTATTTGCCATCACCATTAGTGATAGAGAAGAAGAAGAAGAAGAAAGGGAACCATCTATTGACGACCATCCTATCCTTAAGGGATTTTCAGATGTATTTCCTTCAGAGTTACCCTGTATGCTGCCCCGTAGAGAGATTGACTTTCATATAGACCTTGTTCCAGGAGCCGAACTAGTTTCAAGAGCACCATATAGGATGACCACAAATGAGCTTAATGAGCTCAAGATGTAGCTTGAGGAACTCCTAGAGAAAGGCCACATTCGTCCTAGTGTATCCCCTTGGGGTGCACCAGTCATCTTCATGAAGAAGAAGGACAGATCTCTCTGATTATGCATGGACTACCATCAGTTGAACAAAGTAACCATCAAGAACCGATATCCTTTGCCCAGGATCGATGATTTATTCGACCAACTTCAGGGTGCCAAGGTATTTTCCAAGATTGATCTAAATTCAGGGTACCATCAGTTGAGGATAGTGGATAGCGATATCCACAAGACCGCATTTCGTACTAGATATGGCCACTATGAGTTCACCATGGTTCCATTCGATCTTACGAATGCCCCAACTATTTTCATGAGTCTCATGAATGGAGTATTCCGCACATTCCTTGACTGTTTTGTGATTGTGTTTCTCGACAACATATTGATATATTCATGGAATGAGGAGGAGCATGAGGAGCACCTGAGACAGGTTTTGCAGTGTTTGAGGGATAATCAGTTGTATGGCAGTTTGTCAAAGTGTGCTTTCTTTAGAATAGAGGTCAAGTACCTTGGTCATGTTATATCCGGTGATGGGATCTTAGTAGACCCATCAAAGATCAGAGTCATTATGGATTGGCCAGTGCCAACCAGTGTGACAGAGGTCAGGAGCTTCATGAGCTTAGTAGGGTATTATCGACATTTTGTTGAGGGATTCTCTAGAGTCGCTCATCCTATTACTTCTCTTCAGCGTAAAGGGAAGAAATTTGAGTGGACGGAGAAGTGCGAGAAGGCCTTTCAGGAACTTAAGAAGGCACTTACTAATGCACCTATCCTTGTAGTGCCAGATCCTTCAGCTGACTTCATGGTTTGCACAGATGCTTCCCTAGAGGGTTTAGGAGCAGTCCTTATGCAGGATGGCAGAGCTATAGCTTTTGAGTCTAGGAAACTCAAGACTCACGAGCTTAATTACCCTACTCATGATCTTGAGCTTGCAGTAGTAGTGCATGCGCTTGTGAGGTGGAGACATTTCCTTTTGGGTCATCATTTGGAGTTACACTCAGACCATTAGAGCCTTCAATACATATTCACTCAGCTGAATCTTAATGCACATCAGAGAAGATGGATGGACTTCTTGTGCGAGTATGATTTTGACATTCACTACATCAAAGGGAAAGAAAACGTAGTTGTAGATGCTTTGAGTAGGAGACATCATGAGGTATGCACCATATCGATGGGCATGGATTTGAGAGATCGGATAATGCAGTAGTTGCCAGCGGATGGATGATATTTAGAGGTTTGCCAGGCTATACGATCTCAGGAAACTTTAGAAGGGAAATATGTGGATTATTCCTTAGAGTCCGATCGATTATTACGCCATAGAGGGTGCATCTATGTACCTTCTTCTGGGGGATTGCGGGAGTTAATTATCACAGAGGCTCATAGAGCTCCTTATGCAGCACATCCTGGGGTTAAGAAGATGCATGCAGACTTGAGGGAATTATACCATTGGCTAGGAATGTGGCAGCTTATTGCTGAGTTGGTAGCCCGATGCCTCGAGTGTCAGAGAGTCAAGGCGGAGCACCGCCATCCAGGTGGGTTGCTCCAATCTCATGCTATACCAGGGTGGAAGTGGGATACTATATCCATGGATTTCATCATTGGTCTCCCTATGTCATCTCGTTGCCATGATGCCATCTTGGTGACGGTTGACAAGTTGACCAAAGTGGCCCACTTTTCACCAGTTCGTACCACCTTCACAGCACTAGCAGTAGCACATGTGTTCTTGCGAGACATTGTTAGACTTCATGGCATCCCATGCAAGATCATTTTCGCCAGGGATTCCCTCTTCACTTCTTCCTTTTGGAAGGCCTTACAGGCAGCTATGGGCACCAAGCTCAATTTCAGTACAGCCTATCATCCAGAAACGGATGGCCAGACATAGAGGGTTAATTAGGTGTTAGAAGATATGCTTCGCATGTACGTCATGGATCACCAGACCAGATGGTAAGAGTGCCTTCCCTTAGTGGAGTTTGCCTATAACAATGGGCATCACACATCTTTGGGGATGCCACCCTATCAGGCATTATATGGCAGACCTTGTAGGACACCGTTGAGTTGGGACCGCATAGAGGACAGAGTTGCTATTGGTCCTGAGATAGTTCGGGATATGGAGCAGCAGGTGGATTTGATTAGGCAGCGTCTTAGAGAGGCACAGGATAGATAGAAGAAATATGCAGATGCGAAGAGGATAGATCGTAGCTACTTGGTTGGAGACAGAGTCTTCTTGAGAGTACGACCGCATAAGAGTCCAATCCGTTATGGAAAGGGTTCTAAGCTCACACCTCGATTTTTAGGACCATTTGAGATCCTCGAGAGGATAGGACCAGTTGCCTACCATTTAGCATTGCCACCTAGCCTGTCGTGCATCCACGATGTGTTTCATGTTTCAGTTTTGAGGAAGTATATCTATGATGAGTCTCACATTCTAGATTGGGATGCCTTGCAGGTGGAGTCGAACGGGCAGCTATCTTTGGAGCCCATTCGCATTTTGGCACGATAGACGTTGGTCCTTCGAGGTCAAGAGCTGGACCAAGTTAGGCTCCAGTGGGATTGCTATGATGAGGTTACAGCCTCATGGGAGGATACAGCACGTATGAGATCATAGTACCCCCACCTTTTTGATGAACTCCAGGAGGAAGTTCATGCCAAGAGGGGGAGGGTGTGAGGCCCTACCCCGACTCATCCTGACATTTCTATTATTTTCATATTGAGACTATTATGGATGCTTTATTTTATGCATTATGGATTTAGAACTTATATGATTCCATGATTTGGATCACATTGACGTATATGGATGCTTCATTTTATGCATTATGAATATGATACTTTATATGTTGCTAGAATAGAAATTACTTGAAATGATGTATGTCATTATTGGATTTGCAGGACTTCATTTTGATGATAGAAATAGGATGCTTATTATATGAATGGTTCAATTTTGAAGATTATGATAATTGCTTATGTGGAATCGAATTGGAATATATGAGATATTGATCTATTATTGTCAAATGTATGAGTGTTTGGTGTGCAATGGAATCCATGTGTTTAATTTTATATATTTGTGATTATTTGGAATTACTAATGTGTTGAATTGAGATGCATAGGAAAATTGTCCATGTGACCATAGAAATAATATGAAGAACCAAACCTAGACCTATGTATGTTTGTTAAGCTAGGGGTTGTCTATTTGGAGAGACAACACCCCGTTTGTATTGTATTTTATTTGTGAAAGTAAATGAGGCATGTGTGTTAAATTGATTTTATTTAATTGTGTAAACCTACAAGAGACAAATTCCATGTGTGATTTTTATATTGTATTTTATTGTGTCATTTGACACATGTGCTGATTAGTGTCATTGATTTTGACTTGTCTCTTGGAGGGAGTTTTGTTTCTACCAAATCCATTCAAACATATGAGTGTGGTCCCAAATTTGCCTTGGGTAGGGAGTCTTGGGAGTGGTCAACTCAGGTTTGACCCGTAGGTTAACTTCAGTTGGGTTTCTAAGGGGTCAAATGGACTCCTAGGGTCAGTTTTAGGGCTTTTCCAAAGGTCCAAAAGGTATACCTATGGGTTAGGGGTATTTTTAAGCATGTGACTACTCCCATGTGACTGTTTAGTCACCTCAAAAAGTGGTTTTCCCAAGGTGAGCGAAAATTCAACTTAGAAGGTTCCTCCTAGGATAGACAACCTTCCCTTTTGGTGTCAAACTCTCTTCCCCATCCTCTCTTACCTTTTCCCTTTCCAATTTTAGCAACATGTAAGAGGTTGGGAAGAACAACCAATGGGAACTCTCACTTTACCCAAGGGGTTGGGAAGAGTGAGAGAGGCCTTCTTAGGCAAGGATTAGGGACTTAGTGAGTAATCACCCACTCTCCATTGTTGGAGAGTATGCAATTTTTGGAAAGAATAGTGGTAGGATAGAATTTTTTGGTGCAGTGTTGGTGAAGAGTTTGTGTGGATTTGGGTTGCTCATCCCAAACTAAGTCTATCATACCTTTTGGCAGATTAAGGTTGGTTCTACTTCTTTTTAGTTATGTTGTATATGTTGTTTTAAAAAAAAATGCTTGTATGAGAAGATGTGTATATGTAATTTGCTTGTAGGAGAAAGATGTAATTTTTCCTTCCCTTGTTCTTTTTATGTTTTCATGTATTGGGAGTGTCCAAGGCCTCCTACTCTTGGGAGAGTAGGATGGTCTTGAGGTGGAAGAAGTATGACAGCCTTGGGTGAGAGGCTCTCCTTATGGAGAGTGATCTCAACGGTGTTCTTTGTGACCCTTGCTGCATAGCCTTGTGTATGCATTTGGGGGTCATAAGGGGAGAAGATATGGATTTTATGCCTTTGGGGGGCATAAGGGTGTGGAGATGTATTTGTTGTATTTTGATTGCCATGAGGTGGCTTGAATTGTTCCATGCTTGCAGTCTCCCCAATGGTATTTGTTCCACTTCCACCCATGGAAAGATCATCACAAGTTGTGGTGAGAGTGTAGCTTGGGTTGGGAAAATGTATGTTGAGTGTTTGCCCTATTGTTTGTTGTGATTGTTTGTTTGTGACCCGTCTAGTGCTTGGTTCTCCAAGCTCGGGGGTGGCTTCTTGTAAGCCTAGGCTGGGAGGTGAGCTCTCCATGGTCAAGTTGTATTCTATTTGCAGGTTGCTTGGGATGGGAGAGAAAAGATGAAGAGATTTGTTGCTATTTTATATTGTAGAAAAGTTTCAAAGAAAAATGTATTTATTAGTGTAGCTTGTAAGGGAAAAAGCCAATGTGGTATTTATTATTCCAAAAGTAAAGAAATGTTGTATTTTATTCATAGTTCTTATTTATTGGAATGAAGAAGTCTAGTAGGGTTTTCAAACCCATTTGTAATGATATTAATATTGGGTGTTAAATGCTCTTAAAAGAAATGTATTCTCCTATTTAGTCATGATTAAAAGAAAAAAAAAAGAAACATGTCTATGTTTGGAATTAAGTTCCTATTGCTATTGAAATAATATAAGTTGCATTTATGTTTATTCTGCAAATAAAAGTTCATTTTATGCCTTATGCAAAATGGAAATGGTATATGATAGTTTTTACATTATATTCTAGTTTTATTTATGCTGTTGTAAATTAATTAAAACTGTTATTTGCTCTTTCATTTATTGCAGAAAATAAACCCAATAGTAATAGCCTATTTTTTTTTTTTTAAAAGAAGAAGTTAGCATCTAGATTTAGTTTTATTTTGTTTACCAGAAAAGATTTCATTAAAGTTGTTGTAGTGTTTAAGATAAATAAAGATTTACAGATTTGCTTTGAAACAAAAAAGAAATAAGGCAAAATTTAAAGCCTAAATATTACATAATAGAAAATGAAAAAAAAATGTATATATCTATTGCATGCTGTCATTTTTCCTTATTAGTCTTCTGTAGTTTTTTTTTAGTTAACAAAAAAAATATATAGCATGCTAAGGTGTGGATTTGTTTATGCATGTAGAAATATATTTTTAAATAAATACCTATATATATATATATATAAAAACATTTTTTCTTGTAAACTAAGTAAGCACAGAAAAATGTGTATGCACTCTTATATATAGTGTTTAAATCCTTTAATAAATAAAATAAGAAAATTAAAGAAAAATAAAAATTTAGCATCATGTGGTTTCGGTGAAACCCCCCTCCCCTAGCATGCAGGTTGAAATGAAAATGGGGGAAGCCCCGCCGTGGGCGGCGACCCCAACAGTGGCCGCAACTGCTTTGTGGGTCGCAACCCACAGCCAGGAAGGCTTCGGCCTTCCCCTGTGGGCGGCGCCCCATAGAGACGGTGGCAGCCGTGCTGCGGGCCGCGACCCACAGCGACAGCCAAGGCCGCCACTGTGGGCCATGACCCGCAGTCACGACTGCGGCTACTCTGCGGGGAGCCCCCGTGGGAACCGCCTCCGTCGTCACCCTTCTCCGCTCCCCTCTCCCTCTAGCAAAGAGTCGCTTGACCTCCTCCGCCTCTCCCCCTTCGGCTCCACCAAAAAAAAGATGAAACCCAGGCCGTTGCTCCCACTACCTACACAAAACACACACAAACACACAACACACACACACAAAAAATATCACACACAAGCCCTAACCTAATTTTCGGGTTAGGGCAAAATACAAATAGAAAGAAAAATATGTGTGGGGTAGAAATAAAAAAAAAATAATAAAGGAGATTAGGGTTAGTATAGAAGTTTTAGAACTTTTCTTCTAAGAAAAAAAAAAAGAAAAAAAGAAATAGAAATAAGTGGGGGGGGGAAATACCCATTCAAATTTTGAATAGGGTTTTCCCCGCCCAACTAGTATTTTATGATGTTTTCTTTGTTTTTTAATATAGAACTTGGCATCCTTCATATATATATAATTTGAATGGGTATTTCCCCGCCCAACTAGTATTATATGATGTTTTCTTTGTTTTTTAATATAGAACTTGGCATCCTTCATATATATATATAAATATATATGCTAGGTGCACATTTACCTATAGTCATATATATTTATATGTGCTTTTTTGTTTCTATATATCTATATGAACTATTAATGTCTAATTTTTAGATTATTATATTTAGGTGCATATTTTTATTGGATGTATTAAAATTAGATTCTTTGGAGATTGACCCTTTGGGAGAATAGTGACCTATTTGTAAGTCAAGACGACCCCTTTAAATTTTAATTTTATAAGACATTTGAATTAATGGTAAATTTTCTTAATAGGTTTATTTAATCTAAGAGCTAGGTCAAATTAATTTAGACCCTAGGCAATTAAAGGACTATGTGAGATTATTAATATCCCCTATCAATTAATTTAGAGATTATTTGTTAAGTGAGTTTAATTATTTATTAAATGGGAGATAATAATAATTCTTTTGGAGAATTATTATCCCGCTTTTAACTTAGATGATTTTTTTCACGTAATTGATTTCGTTGTTAGATTTACTCAAACATAGTTAAGACTAAACTAGTTTTGCATTATTGTAGTAATTTAGTTGTACTAGGTTAAGTATTTAAAAAAAAAATTATTCCGTTTGTGCCCAAAAGTTTGGGCATGACATTTATTATTAGCTTTTGTCATTCTTGTCAATCTGAAATGCTCGTTTCATAATCAAAGTACGACTGGCTTGGTGAACATAGGGTGCTGGCATAACTCAGATTCTAACTAGGCACCATTTGTTGAAGTGGCAAAAAACCTATGCTTGCTAATTCAAGGAATGTGGATCATATCTCAAAGTACCCTTCATGTACCCTTCATCATGAGATACAAAATCCCTCAGTCAAAATGTTTCTGAACCTTTAGGGTAACAGATTTGGTGTGTCTGTGTTGTGGTGGGGGAGCTAGTGTCACCAAGTCTCTATGTATCCACTTTGTTTGAGGTATTTCTATTTATAACGAAGGGCCTTCGCGTGTAGTATCCTCTTTCCAACCTAAGCCATGCATGCTTACAAGTGTCTCCAAATGTTGAAACTAGTTATATTAAATTTGGTCTAATCTAGGCCCTCCCTTATCTCACACTTGTTTCAAGCATTAACTTGGCCAATGTGTATTCTTGTTTGACATCTCTTGCCAAGAAAACAAATTCACAATTTCCAAATTTGACCAAAATTTGCCAACTCCTAGTCAAAACTATCTTTCACCATCTCGCCTTTTGTTTCATTGTCTTCCTTCCTGAAACCCCATCTCCACTCATCATATTGCTCATTGTCAAACCCTATCTCTCCCTGTCTATCGACGTCTCCACCTTTGTTTCACTATCTCCGCCTGAGTCAAATTGCTAATTAGTCACTTTGAAATGTCAATGCGTCATATCCTAAAGTCCAAACACCCGAAGAAGTCCATCTACCATCAAGTCAAGAAGAAGAAGCCTAGTCAAAAGAAGATCCTCAAGAGGAGGAGCTTTTTATACAAAAATCACAAGATTTTACTAAAATATCGAGTCTTCCTACACCATTTTTGTTGATGATTTTTCTTGCTACCTTCAATCCTAAGGGAAAATTATAAAATAGATCATGGGATTAAAAATCTAAATCATATGCTTAACCCTACCCTTAGATGGAAGACAAGAAAACATAACATAAAAAGGCTATACAAGTCTTCTTCACTTTGATCTCCACCAGACTCAGAAGAGTGTTCCTAGTTTTAGGCCTGCATAGATAATAACCTTATAACAACAACAACCTATAGGCCTATGGAAAATGGATTATTCTCAGACTTGTGGGTAATGGGAATTTTACCTCTCATCAATTTAAGCATAATCCCATTTCATTGAGTATCATTGAGATCATATAATTTACACATCTCCACCTCTAATATATAGAAGAACAAATGATAGTACACTCTCATACTTTACTTCTTTATCCTTTGAACACCATGGAGATATCGGAACAGAAATAACTGAAACAGGAAGACAAAGAACATGAAGGAAAAGAGACTTGAAAGTTATGAAAATTAAACTTAAAATGCATCAATATTTGGAATAGACGAGTGCCTAATTTTTGGCCATAGAGTCAAGCACAGAGGTGAAAATAGATTCCTACAAACGATCTCTTGTATACCAGTGGATTTCATAGCTATCAACACCTTATATTAATAGACCCACTTATGTTGTCATGAGACCACACTTATAGATCCATACCAAATATTTAGTATTATAGTTATATGTTCAAAGCCATTTAATTCTCTCCTTGAAAGAATGCAAGGAACACATAACACAAGATCAGGGAAGTTGAAATGACAAACTTAAAATACCTTATAAATTGAGTTCATATAAAACTAAATACATGACAATGGAGGTAGTCTCATATCTTTAAATTTACATTACAAGCTGATATCATTTGCCTATAAGAAAACCCATTACAATTTGAAAGCTAAATTATCCATAGCTTGAAATTGACACTACTCTATTCTATCTTTTTTCTTGATACAAATTTTTTAGAGCCCCTAACCCATGACCATGATATTCCTTTTATAATAACAAGGAATGCAACAATCTACCGACCATTTACAAGTGACATTTTTTCACATGCCATTCATCCACTCCCAAAAAGAATATTCGCTTAGTCAAAAACTCATGGCCTGCACTTTCTCCTCAAGAAAAATTGTTAGGCCATGATGGAAGATACATGAAACTATTGCTGCAAAAACCAAAATGTTGTTGGAGAAGCAAACTAACCTTTTGAGCCATGCTACTATCACACATTTGTGCCACTAAGTGTGAAGAGCCTCTAGGATGCAAGATTCTCACATCTTCTAGAAGGGGAGAACTTTGAGAGTTACAATTTGACAGGCATGCCTAGCTCAAAATTCACATTATTTGTGTTCTGACCCAACTCTCTCTCCACACCACAACCTTCATGAGGGGAATATGGCGGTTGGCAGCCAGAAAGAAACTATTTGCAACCACAACTAAAGCATGTAGCTATACTCAAGCCTTTTGATATCCCTTTGGCTACCCTTTGTATTTTTGATATCCCTCTGGCTACAAAATAAGTTGTTTGTTTGCTTTATATTAGATCTTCTACAAATAATTTGCAATATGATTCCTCCAATATCATCAAACCATCTTTCCCTATATGAAAGCCCAGCTACCTCATCATCTATTAGCTCCATTTTGTAATCCCTATAGACATATGCAAAAAAAATATTCACTCAAATTGGTTTATCTCTAAGGACACATTCATTACGCGAGACTTGATGGGTTTTCTTATGTGTAATATATCCCCCCTGTTGGTGAACGCTGATTAGATGTGATTGATTTTCCATTTCATTTAATTATCTTCCTTTTAGAATTTCAAAATGACATCAATTGACCATCAAATCAATTCTCAAATTTCTTGCGTTGGCATTCTTGGGCTATTAAATATTTATTGAGATACTCTTTGATTTCAGTTGTAGGGCTAATGATCCTAGCTCATTGTCGATCATCAAAATCCTATGTAATGTTCATAACTCCTCATTGACTGCCAATTACATATTTCCCCATATATTCTCTTTGAGATGGTCAATTCATCAACCTTCCATTGTGTCACAGATCCATTAGCTATATCTTCCTACTTTTAGGCACTCACTAAAACCTTCTGGGAATTCTCAACGGCTATTGAGTATCCTCCAACCATCTACTTTTTACCTTCCTAGGAGATCATTAAAGAAAATATAAGCTCTCAATGAGTGTTGAGTTGACATGTTGGACCTCTTCATCTATGGATAGAACGCTCTCATGTCGCTCACTCGCGAGCTCACCCAGGAGAGGGAAAGCCTCTCAACAAGTGTCGAGTTACTCCATAATTCACCTTGCAATGAATTTTCCCTAAACTCTCCCTAAGGCAAGAGAAAGAATTTAGTGATCTACAAGTACATTAATCCTTGTGCTCTTCAATAGGACTTGAGACTTGGTAAGGGCTTTGAAATAGCTCACTGAGTACCTAAGCTGACATTGCTTGAAACCTTTTTGAAAGTTAACACCTCTGGAAGCTCGGTGAAATACTTTAAAAGGTTTCATCAAGTCCCGAGCCACCCCTTTGGAAGGTTTCCATGCTACCACATTGGATGAAACTCGAAAGTTTCGCAAGGTGTGCAAAATATTTAAACACGTGTCGAGGGCCATTAAGACTAAGGTCAACTTAAAAAACAACTTGATGCACATGCGCTTAAGTCATGTCCCTAAGACATCATAGGGGGGTCAAACACTTGGGCTCATGGAATTAAAACAATAGGGGTACGATAAAACTAGGATTACTTTAGGTTATAAAAACTGACAGAAAAGGAAACACTAGGATAAGGGGTCAGTTTTGAACGATGAAAAACCCATGAGGAAATGCCGAAGGTGACCAGGGAGAAGGTCACTGAGCAAAAAGAACACCCACAAAAGGAAACATTTAAAACATTTAAAATCGAGGCAAGGTTTAAAACCAAACCCTATAATACTTGAAAATACAACTCTAATATCTTACATGATTACCTTCATGACTTTACTAATGAGTTTGACCAAGACCCCTTGAGAGCACGAGCCTTCTATCAAAGAGTAGCCTTGTCCCAACAATTCAATAGGAGTGGTCGCATATTGTTGTCTAGCATTCCTAAGCTAGAGATATCATACTAGCATCTTTCGCCATCTAGGGTAACCTCCATCCTTTACCACCCTTTCATCGTCAATCCATCCTTCAATAATCATCCTTTCTTGATCCTTGAGGACTTAGTACGTCAACCAAAATCAACCCTTGATTCAAATTTATCCAAATTCCATCTAGTAATCCTTGATCCCTAAACCAAGGTCAAAACTTTGCAAAATTTTGATTTAAGATATGTTATCCTTTGATAATCCCTAGTTAGTATAATGCTTGAGAAACTATCTATCTAAAGTAGTTTTATTAATTATCTTTAATCATTTAGGTTTATCCAAACCCTCATCCTCATCTAATATTGCCTAGGAACTTAGCCTATCCTAAATAGGAAAAGACTCAATCCTAATCCAATCCTAATCAAAATATCTAGATTTAACCTAACTTGGTTGTTACCTTACTTTTAGACCACATCATTGATGCCCACACCTCACCTAATCCTAATCCAAGAACTAGGGTGTTATCCAAATCCAACCTAAACTAATCCTAATCTAAAGACCAAGGTTTTATCCAATCCAATCCAATCCAATCCAATCCAATCCAATCCAATCCAATCCAATCTAATCCAATCCAATCCAATCCAATCCAATCCAATCCAATCCAATCCAATCCAATCCAATCTAATCCAATCCAATCCCAATCCAATCCAATCCTATCCAATCCAATCCAATCCAATCCAATCCAATCCAATCCAATCCAATCCAATCATACCCTAAGGATAAAACTTTTTTACCATCAAACCAAAATACTAAGTCTTAATCTCCATATTTTCCTCATATCCCCTCATTACCCTTTTTTGCATCCATAGAATTCCCATCCTTTTCCATCCTTACAACTTTGAGGTTATCCTTGTATGGTCTATACGTGCACACAAAAGCAAAAGATGGTTGCCCCAAGAGATAAGCTACTCAATCCCAATCTCTATATTGATTATGACAATCAAGCTGAGGAAGAATTTGTAGGCCAACCTAAGCACTCACCTCACTTGCAATATTTCCTAAGAGATCTACATAATGACAAGATGATAGAAAAGATGATCAAATCCAATCCTAGTGGTTTCTTAATGGGTCTTATTCAACATGGAGTGATATTACCACCTGACTTTGATAGGTCAATCCTTTATACTCCCATGGACAATGAGTTTGTTGATTGGCCTATTCTTGATTGCCTCCTTCATCCACATCCAAGCACCTCAGCACCTGCTAGCACTTCCAATCCTACCGCTCAACTATCTCAGGAATCCACACCTTTGAACAATTTTGCTAACTACATCAATAATTGCCTACCACCTACTAGCACATTGTCCGCCTCATGTCCTCCAACCACTTCCTAAGTGGATACATCTTCTTACCAATACATTGGTGGTGGTATCCCATTCGTATCTACCTATATACCAACATTCAATTTGAGTCAAGGGTTTCATTCTATCTAAAATCAACCACCTGACCTTGTGAAAGAAATTGAGGACACGAAGAATGTGATTAAAAACCTAAAGGAAGGGAAATGTAAGCTATACATTTGAAGATATATGTCCCTGTACTTTTGATTTGTCCATCTTAGTGGCCCCCCATCCACCTGGTTTTGAGATCCCTAAACTCGATAAGTACAACAGCAAAGGAGATCCTAGAGGACATGTGAGGGAATTTTATATAGCTTGTCAAGAGGTCTCTTATAGCGATGTATACCAAAGAAGGCTTTTTTCAAAAATTATAAATGGACCCTCTCTTGCTTGGTTCTTCGCCTTACCCAATGGTTCCATCAAATCATTCCCCGACCTTGTAGAAAATTTTGTGTCTCATTATAAGTATAACATTGAGAATTATGCATCCATGGTCGACCTATGTAATACCAAGCAACAAAATGGAGAAACCTTCACCAACTTTTTGCAAAGGTGGTGACATCTCATTAGGAAATTCCCTTGGGATAAACTTGAGTCCTACCAAGTTGAGTTGTTTCAACGCAACCTTATACTCAAAATGTCATAACATTTGAGTTGTCAATGTCTCAAGAGCTTTGAAGAATTCACTAAGAAAGGTATAGCCCTAAAAAGATTCCTCCTTGAGCAAGGTGTCCTTAAGCCCTACTAGAAAGATTCCTAAGGGTCGTCATCTAATGACAAGCCTAAGTATTGGTCAAAGAATAAAAATATTGTTAATTATGGAGTGACCAATGCCAAGAGTATCCAAATATTAACTATAACAACCAAGCCAACCAAGCCAACCAAGCCAACCACCACCAATAATCCATCTCATAACCAATTTGATTCTCAAAATCCATGCAAACCTTGCAATACCAAATCGACCGATCATCCCGCCCTAGCAATCAGCCTCAACGAGAGTATACCCAAATTTTCAAGCCTATAGAGGTTCTTTTTAAAAAGCTTGTCAAAGCCAATTTCACATTCTTCTCTATGACCCGTCCATATGAACCCAACTAGCCCAAACCCTGATGGTATACTGAAAACAAATATTGTGATTACCATCATGTCCAAGGTCATGATACAAGGAACTGCATGAATCTTAAGAATTACATTAAGGACCTTATTGATAACAGAGATGGTGAATTTGTGATTGCAAAACCTAACAACTCTAATGACAAGTTTAAAATGTATCAGGATCCCTTCCCTAAGCATGACAAAGATAAAGGCTCATCATCTCATTTTGTCCCTTATGACTATACTAACATTGTCATCAAATTTGACTCCCTTGTAGGATGCATTGAACCTTCTTGAAATTATGTCAATACCATAACCATTCAAGGAGTTGATCTCATTCCTACACCTCATGGGGGGAGGGTAACTATCTAGGGAGCACCTCCTTTGACATCCAACAAACTAACCCAAGCAAAAATAGTCATTCAAGGTGTTTCACATTCTAATCGACCCCTTCCAAATGATTACAATGTAACTACATGCAAAGGAAGAGTAACTATTCAATAAGCTCCTCCTCCTCATTCATCTTCCACATCATCCACCAATCACTATGACATTATTGATCACCTTGATAAGATGCCTGCATGGATATCCATCCTTGATCTCCTCAAGACATTGCCTGTCCATAAATAAATCCTTGAAAAGGCCTTAGTAGAATCATGCATTGCTGATAATATCAATGCTTCAGAGTTCTAGGCCTTAATCGATAACCTTGCTACACAACATCACCTTGTCTTTACCTATAAAGACGTTCCATCCGCTGATCCCCCACACAACAAATGCCTCCACATTGAAGCTATTGTACATAAGCATAAAATTAAGTGAGTCCTTATCCGAGTTAAACCTATGTACATATAAATTGATTAAACAATTGGGATTTTCTGAAGATCTAGTTGACCCTTCTAGCAAAATCACAATTAAAACATATGTTGATGTTGAGCGAGTCTCCAAAGGTACAATCACACTCCCAATTCAAGTAGGCCTAACAATAGTTGAGACTACACGTCAAGTTTTGGACCTTTATGTCCCATACAACATCCTCCTTGGTCATCCATGGATCCATTCCATTCAAGTTATTCCCTCCACTTATCATCAATGCCTAAAATTCCCATACAATGGTAGAGAAATCACCATCCCCACTGATCTAAAACCTTTCTAGTATTGCAAAGTTCTTGAAGGAAAACATCCCTACTATTGTCCTCTTAACACACCTGCTTCACCACCAACAACCAACATTTCCAATGTCGCTTCCACTTTCGCCCAACTCGAGATCAACACCAAAATCATTGACAATGGGTGTGGAGAATACACCCTTCAAATTGCATTTTATGTGGGACATCTCCCTCCCTCTCCTAAGTCTTATGGTAGGCCCAAGAAAATTGAGATTCAGAAAAAGGACACCATAAAATGCAAGAAGACAACATTCCAGCAATGGGGCCCACTTTATGAGGAAAATATTGAGACTAATGTTACTTCCTAGCTCTATCGAGAAGAAAATGAAGAACCTGCAAATATCCCAAAAGAAATGTACCCAAAAGCATCCGCTATTATAAAAAAATGGGCTATCAAGGACATGGTGTAGGACTTAAAGAGTAAGGAAGGAAAGCATCTATTTCACCTATTTCATACAAACACAAAAAAGGCTTGGGTTACTCCCCCATACTTAATATTACCATCGGTAGTGCTCCAACAAACCCTTCTTCTAACGTTGAAGACTTTGATGAAGAGGTGTTCTATGAAGTACCTTTTGAATACCTTGATCACCTTTTTAACGACACCTACATATACACTATCACTCCCTCCACTCCATTTGATCTCTCACTCATATACCCTAAGCTTATCGTTTGAGACCAACAATGACCACCAACCCTTGACATTTATGCTAACAATAATGCCCTCTTATCACTTTTAAGCATGCATAACCTTGAAGATCACACAATAGTCCATGGCATTCAACTTAATGGGGAGGCATACTTTGGTAGTCAAGTCAACTTCCTTAGTCACAAAAAATAAAAAGAAAAATAAAAAGTCCCCTGGTGAAAACCTTGATGAGGTGCCATCAAATATAGAAAAATTAAAAGGAATGGATGTATCCACTAGTAAAAACCTAGATCAGGTGTTAGAGGATGAGGGAATTGACTTGCCTACCACGATTTCCCCATTACATGAGATATTATCATTATTGATAGAAGAAACCAACACAGTCAATATGGGAATAAAAGAAACTCCAAAGAATTGTGTTTGTTGCCAAATCTCTTAGTGACCAAGAAAAGCAAAATATTGTAAATTTTCTCAAAAAAATAGAAGTCAACTTCACCTAGTCATATGTTGACATGCCAGGCCTAGATACCGATTTAGTGGTGCATCACCTTACAATACATCCCAATGAAAAAAAATTTAAGAAAAAATTGTGAAAGATGCATCCTCATATTGCTCTTTTGGTCAAAGTAGAGCCGCAAAAGATGTTAAATGTCAGATTAATTCGACCTATTGACTATCCAAAATAGGATTCAAACATAGTAACTATTGGAAAACTTGTTGGGGGCATACACATTTTCACTAACTTCAGAGACCTCAACAAAGCATGTCCTAAGGATGACTTCCCCTTGCCTAACATTAACATCATAATGGACTTAACAGTTGGACATGAGATGCTTTCCTTAATGGATGGATTATTGGGATATAATCAGATCAAAATTATTGTTGAAGATCAACATAAGATGATTTTTACTACTCCATAAGGCACCTTTTTCTATCAAGTTATGCCCTTTGGGTTGAAGAATGCAAGAGCCACTTATCAAGGAGCTATGACCACTATCTTTCATGATGTGCTTCATGACATTATGTAAGACTATGTGGATGATCTTTTTAGTAAATCAAAGACCCAAGAGGGGCATATCACCATCCTATCTAAAATCTTTGAATGATTGTAAAATCATAAGTTGAGGCTTAATCCTAAGAAATGTCTTTTTGAGGTTACTTCTAACAAACTCTTGGGCTTTATTGTGTGATGTAGAGGAATTGAATTTGATCCTACCAAGGTGAAATCTATCATGGACATGTCATTGCCAAACAACCTCAAGTAGCTTCACAATCTTCATGGAAAGCTCCAATCTATTCGTAGATTCATTAATCAATTTGCAGATAAGTGTCACCCCTTCGCCCATCTACCTCAAAAAGATACTAAATTTCAATGAGTTTTCTTGTGTCAGAAGGCACTCGACAAGCTCAAGGAATATTTAGCTTCTCCTCTTGTATTAATGCCTCCTATTCCTAGACAACCCCTTCTCTTATATATCTCAGTGACATTGGTGGCCTTGGGGGAATTCCTAGCACTAGTAGACAAGAAAGGGAAAGAACATGCCATATACTACATCAGTCGCACCTTAGTAGGATATGAGCTTAACTATACCCCTATTCTTGCAATTGTTTTCAGCACTTAGAAACTTTGCTAGTACAAGCTTAATCATAAGACTAAGCTCATTGCAAATATTGATCTTCTCAAGTACCTACTTTCATGAGCTACTCTCACAAGATGCACTGTTAAATGGGTCATGACACTAAGTGAGTCTGGTCTTGAGTATATAGATCACAAAGCTATTAAAAGATAGGTAATTGTAGATTAGTTGGTTGATGCCCCCTACAAGAAGCACATCCCTTGATTGCAAAGTTCCTAGATGATGCTATCATGACTATCACACATTCTTCCAATTGGCAATTATACTTTGAAGGTTCTTGCACACAACATGGATCGGGGGCAAGAATTCTTTTGGTAACCCCTTAAGGTGGTTGCATCCCTAAGTCATATAAGATCGCTTTTCTTGTACAAACAACATTACTGAGTATGAAGCTCTCATCCCAGGTGTTTGTCTTGCTATCTAATGAAAAATCATCAATCTGCATGTGTTTGGTGATTCACAACTTGTCATTAAACAAGTCAATGATGAATATCAAACTAAGGATGACAAGTTTCTTCCCCTACCGCTGCATGGTGGAAGACTTCAAGCAACAATTCTCTTCTATTTAGTTTGAACTGATCCCCCAAGCAAACAATAAAGCTTCCAATGCTATGGCTACCATTAGTTCTTTACTACAGATTCCTAATAATAGTCATAAGCATGAATTGTTGGTTGAGCACCTTCTTATTCCAGCATATGATGTCTTTGAGTCCAAAATGGTATGTGCCCTTGTTGGTCTTGATTCCCCCTGGTATCAAGAAAATTAAGCTTACCTTAATAATAACACCATCCCATCCCATCTCACCAAAACTCAACAACAAAATTTCATTTGTTGATCCACCCACTACACCATTCTCGAAGATATCCTATTTTGAAGGCATTTCAATGGAACCCTCTTACAATGTTTAGACAAAGAAGAGGTTGAATGAGCACCGTGAGAAGTACACAAAGGTATCTATGTAGCACACTCAAGTGGTCTCACATTGGCTAAGAATCTTCTTTGAATGGGTTATTATTAGCCTACAATGGAATAAGATGCTTATCACTATATGAAGAAATGTATACCTTGTCAGAAGCACAGTGACAAAATTCATGCATCATTACAAGAACTGTAGCCATCTATCACACCTTGGTCCTTGTCATAATGGGGGCTCGATCTCATCACCAAAATCCATCCCACCTTCTCCAATGGTCATAAATTCATCATCACCACCACCAAATATTTCACCAAGAGGGTAGAAGCTATTCCACTTACCTATACCACTAGCAAACAACTAGCAAAGTTTATCTTGAATTATCTCATCTATCTTTATGGCATCCCTAAGGTCATTATCACATATAATGATACACCCTTAAAAAATCAAGATGTCAAAGAATTATACTAGAAGTTTGATATCCAACATCGCTTTTCCACCCAACAATGGTCAAGCTGAGGGTTCGAATAAAACTCTTTTTAAAATCCTTAAAAATATAGTCAATGAAGCTAGCCATGATTGACACTTGCAACTCCATCCCACCCTTTAGGCCTACTCCACCAGCATTTGCAAACCCACAAGGACCACTCCATACTCTCTTATTTTTGGATCTGAAGCAATCCTACCCCTTGAGATCGATCTCCCTTCACCACGGGTGTCATTGCTAAACATTCTTCCTGATGAAGAATACAGAGTGGTTAGAATTTAAGAACTTGAACTAATGGATGAATGAAACCTCAATGCTTTGAATCAACTTCATCTTTATCAAAATTGTCTTCGTATCAACTACAATAAGAAATTTAGAACTCAGGAATTTGAAATTGGTGATCTTGTCCTTATGAAAAATTAGAGAAACCTCTAGGATCGCGAAAAGAAGGGTAAGTTCAAACCTAATTGGTTGGGACCTTATCTCATCACTGCTAAATATGGCTCTGGAGCTTATCAATTGGCTACATCTGAAGGAGAACCATTGGATGATCCCATGAATATCATCCATTTGAAGAAATTCTATGCCTAGACTTTAGAGAATCCCAACTTTCAAACAACAAAAAATCCAAAAAAATTAGAAAAGAAAAAATCCAAAAAAAATTAGAAGAAGCACAAAAAAATAATCAAAATTGCATAAGTAAAAAAAATCTTTTCATCCATTAGTAAAAACCACTACGTGGCGCTAGGGCAAGTACCTTGGTGAAAACCTATTCTCAAGCATCAAGGTAAATAAGTCAAATCCTGTTGGATACAATTGTTTAATTGTGTATTGTCTTTGATGTTACACAAATGTCATATCAGTCTACCGAGCTCAGAATGTTCGGCAAGGCAGTTAGACAGAGTCTACCGAGTTCAGACGGTAAGAGAAGCAATTTACAGAGTCTACCTAGCACTCCAGAATGCTATACCGAGTTCGCAGTCTTTACCGAGTTCAGTCGGTCTTCGAAGAATATGTGAAGGAAAGTCAGTCTTTACCGAGTTCGCAGTACTTACCGAGTTCAGTCGGTTACCGAAGAATCAACAGTGTTCACCGAGCATCAGTGAAATGTTTATGCAGCCGACCGAAGCAATATTTATTGAAACTTGTATATGTAGCCGACCTATGTAATATTTATTGTAACTTGTAATTGGGCCGACTTGGTAACCTGAATGGTATATATGAGAGATCAAGTTGCGATTTCGAAGTGTGAGGAAGTGTGAGAAGTATGGAAATGTGAAGGAGCAAAAATGTGCGAATTCTGATGAAGGATCAGTGATATCCTTGAGGTGCAGAAAAGATATATGTGATCAGTAAGGATCTATTGGCGCAGAACAGAGATCTGTATCAGCAAGATAAGTTGTATTTAATTCAGATCACTTCATTGTTGCTTTCTAACCATTGTAGCAGTGATACCGAAATCTCTTAACAGAGTTGGTCTAACAACCATTTTTGTAAATCCTCTGACAAGGTGACAATTCGGTTGAATTGTTCTTAAGACCTTTCACAAGGCCACTCCTAGCAGGGTGATTAAATCCTCTAACAGGGTCACACCTAACAGTGTGTTTTGTAACCTTTAACAGGGTTGGCTCCTAACAGGGCTCACTTCAGAAGAGTGAAAATCAATAACTAGTTACATTGGTGGTTTTCCCAAAATTGGGTTTCCACGTTATATCTGGTGTTACTTGTGTTCATGTTATTTGTTTTATGCATGTTAATGTTTAATGAACAATGATAAGTTAATTTACCGAGTTTCAGCAGTTTATATTTAAGACATCTAAGGGACTTGTGGATTTATTTTTGTGGTAACTGATTCACCCCTCCCCTCTCAGTTACTCCATCCATATTTCCAACAAAATCCACCATCTATTTGGAAACTTATCACATTCCTCATCCATCCCTTCATCCCATCCCCACTCAACCCTTCATCGCCATTTCATCCCACTAGAGTCCTATCCATTTGTGCAAAAATTATTTGCCATGGTCATGCATTTTCATCCTACACCACTTCGCTACCAGCACATCTTCTTCTTGAATGAGATGATGAGATGAGACAAATTACCATGAATAAGGATTCTCCCATCACATTGAGCTTTATCCCATGATGTTAAGCTTCCTGTCTATCTGAGCTTATTTTGACTTGCGCATCAACCAAACAATTTTCCATAATGTGTATTCAAATCTAAGTGAAAATCCTCCCATTTGTAGATCCCACATTATCAACCAATATTTTGTCTTCCATCAATCTATCCATCATCATGTCCATTGAGATGCATCCTTCCCATGTCTAGAAGTCTATCCAAATCCATATCCCACTCTTAGCAGGAGATGTTTGTTGGCCATGTGATTCATTTTCATGCTTGATCTTTTTGCTTTGATTTTTCTTTTGTGTCCCATGCTTATACCTATTCAGGGTTGTCCTTATCATCTTATATCTTGGTATGTCTTTGTTGGTGTATATTGGGGCATAGTTAATGTGGTATGGCATGTTGGACGACTTCTCTTTCATGATCCAACAAGTTTCACATATATTCCATCATGGTTATTTATGAATTTGTGTTCATAGGGTTAACCTATTGTTTGAGAGTCGAGTCCATGCATCAGATATTCATAACATCCCGATTTTTATAGTTAATGGTGTAGATAATCCATTCCAATATTAAAACCTAAGAATTATCTCCACACAATACACAACAATAAAACCCATTCTCCCTATTCATCTCTTCATATTCCTAAGACTCCAATTTATTCACTCTTCCCCCCTTCTTCTTCTATCCACCTATTTTATTGTACTATGGTTGGAACATCAAAAAAATACACATCTCCATTTCCATTTTCACCTCACCACACACTCATTGTGCACCTTATATGTTTAGGTTGCATTCATTGATTAGTTTGCATTCATTCATTAGATTACATTCATTCCTTAGGTTGTATTCCTTCATTAGGTTGCATTTTATTCCATTCTTAGGTTGCACTTGCTGCATTTATTTATTTTTCATTGCCTTATTACAAGTATCAGTTTGCATTTAATAACTTAATTGCATGTTTTATATTGCATCCATTACATTATGAAAACCATTTAGTATTCACTGCATTATTATCTAGTGCACTATCTTTCATTTTAGAACATTTTCATTTCATATCATTTTAATTTTGGATCATTTTCATTTTCATATCATGTTCATGTTAGATCATTCTCATTCACATCATGTCCATTTTAGGGTTCATTTCACATCATTTTTGTGTAGGTTCATTTTAGGATTCATTTTCATTTTTAGGATTAATTTCCTTATCATTTTCATTCATCCCATTTACGCTCATTAAGATTCATTTCATATGCATCCATTATACATTGCACTTCATTATTCCATATACATTTCATAACAATAAATATCACAAAAATACATCATCATCATATTCATTGTAGTACATTCATATGACTCCTCATATATCATGCTCATGTCACATAAATACACATATACACTCATCCTACATTTGCCACGATTATCAAACTATCATATAGACATCATCATAAAAAAATCATAAGAATCATCTGCATACATACTCCACCTGCATGAAACATGTTTTAGGTCCATCCTACATATGCATTCATATTAGTCATGATCATAACAATCATATAACAACATAACATCCATACATATCATACAATCATAAACAACATCCTATAAGCATATGCATACATCCATACATCCTGCAACAAACACATGCTAGGAGCATCATAATCATCACCACAATCACCATAGCATAATAATAGAAAAAATCATCATCCAAAACCATCATATAGTCCATGACAATCCATAATAAATGTCCATACTCATCCATAACACATCAATGAATCATCACCAAAAATCATAGTCATCTCATATATATAAAAAATAATGATGTGTCCAATCATGGTATAATGAAATCATATCCACAAAGGGTCATAAAAAATGAATATGTCCATGAGCTACACCCTACCCAGTGCTCTCTCTATCTGTTGCAAAGGGATCTGCCCAACTACTTGATGGACCTAGTGGTGGGGGCCATGGTTCTCTCATCCCTATGGACTCTCCAGATGTCTACGACTGAGTCTACCACGTCTGTGTCCTCTCAACGAAGGATGGAGCTTGCTGGTCTATGGGAATTGCATCCTAGTATAGCCCTCTGTAGTACTATGCCTCTCATAAGGCCCTCTCTGCTACTCATCTTGACTCTATAGCATCTATAAACACCCGAGCTAGTCCTGCGGGTACTAGGGCCTATCATGCTATATCTCTCTCTCCATATAGTCGAGTAGTATTTGCCTTGGCCCATATCAATTGTGCCCTTAATCCCTCCATATTCGTCTCTAGCTCTTATATCTGATGCACCATCTCCCCACCCCTAGCCTTTTGTAGGGACTCCTCTATATATGATCTTTGCCTCTATCTTATAGGCATCCCTCTCCATTGTCATGTCATCTAGGGCCACCTGTAATTTGTCCCACTTGATCTGTAAAATGTTAGCTTGAGCCTTCTCCCCATCTACTCTAGCCCTCTCTCTACCCACCTCATCCTCCAAGATCATTGCCCGAGATCTCTCAATATCCCTCTCAGCCATATGGCCTATGTTATTTGTGGTTGTGGTTGTGGTTGTGCTAGCGGTGCTAGTACTGCTGGTACATATACCTATGGGTCTGGTATTTGTACCCATGGATCTTGTACCTGTATGTGTGGTGCTTGTACCCAAGGAGGATCATGTCCCCTCTTGTCCTACCTCACCCTCAGAGCCGGTGCCTATGCTCTGGACTTTGACATGGGGACATCACCATCCCCTCCCTGATCCCCCTCCCCTCCCACTGCTTGATCCATAGTTGATGTGACCTTATCTTGCTCCAAGAACCCTGATACCATGAACATCGCTGGCCTGTGGGCATCCCACCATGCACTATAAACCCCTATCATGCCCACATCCACAATGCCTATGTGTGGAACCCATGGAATGAATGCCATGTAAATGTAGCTACTTCGGGCATGGTCAGGCTCAATGGCGTCAACCAAAGTGTTTCTCTCATGGGTGATCTGTTGATGTGTCCTCTCCTCCCCGACTGGGTCATGTTGTACATCAAACTGACGCATCACCCTATGTGGTAAGTACTTATCTATAACATGGGCTATCCAGACCATCAACCAACACTAAGTCTATACATAAGCAAGATAATGGTGGTCCTCATCCCACGCCTCATATTTCCTATAAGACCTCCAAGTAGAATCCATCAGTGCAACATCTCTAGAATCCCATCGCTCCCATCCATGTGTAGTGTAGGAGGCCACCGTACGTATCAATGTATGGATGGTCTGGTTGTCAATCCCTCACTCTTATCATCCAATAGATGGCAATGTGCTCAAATTCTCAAATATGTAGAAGAGTGACACTTGTGCCTAAACTCTTGTACCCCCAATAAACACACATGTGAATATTGTGGTACAATTGGCCTAACATCACATATTCCCAGGCATATTGCATCTCCATGTGCATCATCCTATAAAGATACCTAGACCATCCAATAAAAAATCCATGGCCTAAGATCATGCACCCATTGATGAGCCTTGTCAAATATAAGACAAATCTCTGGATCCGTCGCCTCCTCTCCATCGTTAGCTCTAATCAGATCCTAGCGAGATCCATAGGTAGGTCATCTATCCAGCATAAAATTCATAGATAGTACTTATCATCCTCTAATCTATACTAAGGGATGACCCCTTTGATCGGTATTTCCAAAATCCTCTAGACATCCTCGAGCGTGATGGAGGCCTCACCTGTGGGAAGGTGGAAAGTGCATGTATCTTTGTGCCATCTCTTAATCAGTGCTGACATCATCACATTGTGAAAACACACACGTGACCACTTTGACACATGATTGAGTCCTAGAACCATGAGCACCATCCACTCCATGAACCGCAATATCTGCTGCAACACCATGGTAGGTGGCCAATACTCTCAAGATTCAGTCGGTCCTAGCACCTCCTACATCTAAAACACATACACCAATAAACTCTTTTCTAACTATTCACCCTCCCATGCCCATTGGGGCATCTCCTTGCTTTCCATTTTCTCATATCCCCTTCCCCCCCCATCTTGTTCGGTTCTCTTAGACAGAGACACCATTTGACCCCGCAGAGATGTCATGCCATAGACAAAGACACCACTATACAGTCCAACCCCCCTCTCCTACCCAGTGTAATTGAATTTAACTCAAACCTTGTCTATGCATACGCCCCCGTCCACATAGACATCTACTATCTGTGCAGACATCTCTAGAGGGGCACAGACAGTGAACTAGCAATCAAAGTTTGCGCCCCACTACCTTTTATACCCCCTAGCTAGCATTAAATATATATTATATTGCACCTATATACTATTTAAACATTGATATGGGATAGGGTACTCATCATGTCTTTGTGCTCTGGTGGTCACTGATAGCATCGAATACACTCTCCTCACTGCATATGACAGAGAAGGATCAACATCTTGCTCTCGAGGCTCTATGGCTTGTGAGCTGGATGTGTGAAAGTGATCCTCCCATGGGCTCCATTTGGCCTACATATGCCCTTCTTTCACCCTTCCGTCCCTCATTCTTTTCTCCATTTTTCCTTATTCTTTCCTTATTCTTTCGCCCTCTTCTTTCTTTTCCTTCTCTCTTTCTTTTTCCTCCTTTTTCCTACTTTTTTGAGAATTTTCTCAAAAAATTTAAATTTTCCAATTAAATTCTTGAGGGGACATCCCTTACCTGTGTCCTGCCTATGATGCTCCCTTTTATGTGCTTGGGCATCTTTTTCTTCTTTTTTTACCCATCACCAACTTATTGCCATCACGTAAAAGAGAGGCAAAATGTAGACACCCAAAATTAATTAAATTAATATTTAATTAATTTATCTCATCCTGCATAATTAATTGTATTAATTATGTTAGTCTTCATTCTTCTTGAAATTAATTAAAATATATTTAATAAATTTTATCCCTAGTCATATAATTAATTTATCAATTAATTATATAAATCTCTAATTCTTCTAAAATTCAAATTAATCCCCAACCTTAGCCAATTTTTTGAATATTTCTTCTAATCCCAATTAGTCAAGTAATGCATAATTAATTAACTAATATCTTGATTCCTACAAATCCTCCATTTAATCCCCTTCATTAAGCCCAATTAACCCAAGCCTAATCATCATTAACCTTTTCCCTAATTTTAAATTCATCCCACCTACCTAGCTCCACATGTGACTCTCCCTCATAAATGAGCTTGCATGCAAGGGTTACTTTCTTATCCACCTCATCTTTGATCCAAGGGTACTCACACATGTGTGAGAATGCTCTTCACCATGAAAGCCTTCCTACACTTTCCTCTTCCAGCCACATGTCATCCTCCTCAAACCTAGGGCTCTCACACTTTGCCAAAAAATTCTTTCACTTGTTATCTCCATGTTCTTCCCAATATGTGTGAGAACACCTTGCTCTCTTCCCCATGCCAAGTGTTTTTCCCAAGACACTTCACCTCATGACACTTATCACAAGGCTAAGAGCTCAAGCCACCTCACCTCCTCACATTCAATATCAACCCTCCATTATCCTTCAATCTCAATCGTCCATTTCAAATTCTCAAATCTATAAATTAGAGTCTCCTCCCTTCACAATTCAATCCACTTCAATTAAAATTTTATGCTGCTACTTTGATCTCATAATCATTCCTTTGTATCTAGATTATAGCCATTTCATAATCCAATCTCCTCATCTTGCCATCATAATATCCAATTTACTAGTCTAATCAATTTATCCCCATCAATAAATCCACCATTGTTTTGTAGGAATCAGAGAGCATTCCACATCAAGCCATCAAAGGAGAAAATCAAGTGGAGCTTGGGTACATCCACTTCTAGCTCAATCCAAGGAGATTGGGAAGGTATAAGTTTGGTAGTTTTAGGTGTTTTTATGTTGTTTTGTGAATTTAGCACTTACAACTAACCTTTCACATTTCCTTTCTTTCACCTTGCTTTCAAAATACATGGTTGTCAGAGATACAACTCCTCACATCATGCCCCTTCAAGTGGTATAAGGAGAGGACTGCGAATTCTCAAGAAAATGCATCATTTGGTTTTTGTATATTCATTCCAAATTTGGAGTGCTCTTGAAGAGTAATTAAGAAGCTGAGTGAAGGTGGTATCACCCACCCATAGTAAGGCAAAGGATGCATGAGTATAGAGTAAATTAAGTAGAGGAGGCATCTAGTCATTACAAGATTATTAAAGGATTTATTAGTAATAGTGATTGGAATCAGAACTGAAGTCTTCCATACCTGATCCATAGTCATTTAATCACATGGTCATAATTCATCATTTAAAGACAATGATTAGATTAGTAAGTATAAACTAAGTGAAGCATAAATACTTGTAAGCTCTCTTGTATATTTGTGAGACATAATCACAGAGCTTCTTCTTAATTGAAAACTATATTTCACTTGGAGCAATATTTAAAGATTTATATAAAAAATTATTGTCTAATAAAATAATTTACATCCATATAGGCTCACCAAATAACCATTCTGCTAATCCAATTGGAGTATTCTCTATATAAGGCTTATAGAGCAATATTTTTCCATTATACATTTTCATAAATACTATAAGTATAATTGACTCAATAAATTGCAAAATTAGAGAAGATCTCACAAGAGACATTACACATTCTTCCTTTTCACTTTATTTCTCTTTATCTTTCTTGGCATCACCCACCTTGTCCTTCTCAACAACACCCTCATTGGTAAAATCATTCCTCCTCTTGTCCATATTTTCTATCCTTCTGTAGTGTCTTTCTTCCATGTCAATATTTTGTCTTAGTCTTCTTTACTCATCATTTGGGCTTTTGATGTCAACTCTTTTTGTTAATTCAATCTCCTCCTTAATCTATATTAATTTATTCTTATCTCCTTTTCCTAAGGGTGTTTTTTATTTGGTATCACATTACTCCTTGATCTCCTTCCAAGATAGTTATTTGACATCTTCTTTCTATCAATCATATCCTTTTGGAGATCTCCCCCCTTTCCATTCTTTGTACCCTTAATAGCTGGCCCTTTCACAATGGTGATACCAAGGAGATATTATAGCAAATTATGAGAAAATTTTCACCTCTTCTTTCAATTCTTTTGTCTAGATTGAGTTTTGATGTTTAGTTTTTTCCTTTCTTATACACAACCTAAGAAAAGTCCCATCAACTAAAACCAATGTCAGCAAGAAAATGTGGATACACAATCTTTAGTAATGAACCCTAAGTAATTTTTGTGTTTTATTTATACCCTATACACAACCACACAAAAGGAATAAGGAATTACTCTAGTAGATTATGTATTAGCTAATTAACATTATGAAATAAACAAAAAATATTGCCATAAACCATAACACACAATCGCTATAACTCCAAATATGTATATTACTATTTTTCATCCATTTATATATGTTTAGGAATTCACCCTTCTTATAGTATTCATATATATCTTGTATATCCTTTTATTTTTCTTCTATATTCTTTCCTATCACATACATACATACATACATTATTCTCTTATACTCTATTACATTGTATCTTTCCATATACATATATCTAGTTGATGGGACATGTCCCTTACACGCTAGTACTAATGTGGATGATGCCTCTTCAATTAGGAGCTTTGAAACATCCTTGTGATCGTTTGTAGTAGGATTTGCATTGTTGTGTTGGATCTACCTTTTCCCTGCCAACATGAAAGATAAAGAGGAGAGAAGAATAGAGGCATTTATTAAATTAACTCATGTTTCTCATACACAAGGAGAAATCATCTTCCTACCATGCTTATGATAGAGAAAAATATATCTAGATGACAATAGTTTGTGTCAAGTTGTTGGTTATAAGAAGGTGTTGTCGTGTTTCAATAATGGGAGGGTAGAAATTCTTACTCATGTTTTGCATATTTTAGAAATTTGAAGAAATTTAAGTTTTATATCAAGTCAAGTTATTATGGATTACATGTGATGTTCTACCCAAACTATAAATGATAGAGGATTTTTGAGCCCCTATCTATGTCATCATTAATGTGGATAGGTAAGAGTGTGTCAAGGAAGATAAATATTATAATCATACTAACACACTAACCAATGATGATCCAGTGCACTTTGTAGATACAAATGATTAAGATAACTTCAATTGTCTTGCATGATTAAAAATTCCTATTAACTATAGATTTTAAATACCTTAGATACAATAAATCAATTAAAAATAATCATATAAATTTATTTATTACCAAATTTTTATCACTAATAATACAAAAGAATAAATTTAATTACATGATTTATCCTACCCTCCTACAAACTATCATGTTGAGTTCAATGTATAAATATGATAATATTTGTTCCTTTTTATATGCCTTTTCTTGTTCTTTAAAATGTAAGTAAAAATGTATTGAATACATATAAAAACTTATGTAAAAAACTATAAGAAAAAGCTAAATACATGAGAAAATTTTCAAGGCACTCTATGGAGCTTTAGTTTATGCACTATTGGGGTTGTTGACAGTTGCCATGGCATCTATAGTGGCATGAAATTACTAACATGGGAAAAAAATATACTCTATGTGAGGTTTATGTTGAAATACAGTTGACTTGTTCTTCTTGCTATTGCCATGCCCTTCTTCATGTGAATATGCAGATGAATTTTTAATGCGAGGGTACTTCAAAATTGAAGAATATATTTTTGAAAACTGAAAAATATATTGCATTGGTACTTATTATTGTATATCATATATTTGGATGCGAAGTAATGTAGAATATAAAGTAAATTATGTGTTATACAACCTTCATTATTATAAGGAAAAATAAAACATTTTGGTCAAACCTATAAACCCAATTTAAAACATGTTTCACCATTCAATGAAGGAATTCTTCTACAAACAAACCTTTTGAATACATAATTTATTTGAGCTTTCTCTTTTTAGATAGTTTCTTTGATATGTTTCATAGTAAACCTACTCTACTTTGTTTGATTTGGTTCATGACATGACCTTCTCATGTTTGTCATTGATTTTGTGTTCTACATAGTGTATTACTAGAATGTGGTAGCATTGACATGCCTATTCGACGATTGAAGATCTTCTAACTATCAATGCTAATTATGTTTATCCAGGATATGCATAATTTGCATTGCTTAAAAATTGTTGATATCTACAAATGGACACTGTAGACACCTAAAAATGTCTCATTGATCATGTACTAATTATTCGTCTAAATTAGTTAAATAATTTTTTAATTATTTAATTAAGTTAATTAATCTTATTCTACTAATTTCATATTTCCTTATCATCTTACTAATTATTCTATTTTAATTCTATCTTCATTTAATTATTTAAACCATTTTCTAATATTAATTAAATATTTATTATTTAATTAATTGTGATTTTTATTCTTCTATTTAAATAATCTTTATTATTTAAATAAATTCATTTTCAATTTCTATCTCTATTCAATTACTCATTAACCCTTTTCTAAATATTAAATAAATATTTATTATTTAATTAATTGTGATTTTAATCATTTAAATTAAATAATCTTTATTATTTAATTAAAGTCCATTCCTAAATAATTAAATAGTTTCTTTAAATTATTTAATTAGCCAATTAATTCCCAAATTCTAATTTCATTATTTCTCTAAATTCAAATTCTAATTTCTAATTCTTCCAAATTCAAATACATGTGCATGATTTCAAAAATGAAAGTCAAGTTCTAAATACTCAAACAACAAATTAAATTTAAAATAAATTCAATATTTGAATTGAATTCTCATGCAAAGATTAAATTGAAAATCAAAGTCAAAGTGCAAGCATATGCTAAATTAATTAATTCAATCAATCAATCAATTAAATAATTATCTTTCCAATCTCTATTTCTATTTTCTACTTTTCTTTTTTCCAAAAAGCTTTCAATCAGTTAACTATTTCAGTTTCTTTAATTCTCTCCAATCAATCTTTTTCTATCTTCTAGTTAGCTTTTTCTAAATAAAGCTTTCTTTGTCATCAATCGATTATCCTCCAATCAGCCTTTTTCATCTTTCAATCAACTTTTTTCTCAATCAGTTAACTCATTTATCTATTCAATCAATTCTATTCCACCTCCAAATCAGCAGTTCAACTATCAATCATCATGTGAGCTCACCCGAGTTCCACCTCTTGATCAATCTATTCCACCTCTCAATCAATCCTCTCCAATAATATATAAATTCAACATTCAATCTCCATTTTCAATAATCACGAACTTTGAATCTTTGTGTCATTTGCAGGTTGCCAACGTGATATTTGAGAACCATCATACCACAAAGAAGAGAAAAACAATGGAAGCTACATGTGATCATGGAATAGGGAGTTTTGAATAGAATATTTTACATTCCTATTGTTTGTTTGCATTATTTCATTGGTTTTGTTTAGGATTGTTTGATTAGATAGGGATTCGTGATTTCCCCTTTATTTGTAGTTGATTGAATAAAGATGAATTTTACATACAACATTTTGGTGAACCCGACATGAAGCAACAACTAATTAACCCTCTGTGTTTTCTGTGTGATTTTTGTAGATGTACAAATTTTTAGATTTCTTGTAGGTTTCGTACGGATTTCAAAGGCGGATCTCATCATCATGTAATCACTCATACAGAGTCACACAATCACATAGACAGATTTACGCATTCGTGTAGACACCAATACACATTCATAGTTTCTGGTTTGAGTTTGTGTTTTTGTGGGATTTTTCATTATCTGTCACGCAATCGCCCTCATATTTTTATGCATTCCGCTAAGTGCTACACATTCACCCAGACATCATTACACATTCATCCACACATCATTACACATTCACCTACACATCATTACACATTCACCCACACATCATTACACATTCACCCACACATCATCACACATTCATAGTTTTTAGTTTTGCAGGTTTCTGGTAAAGTTTATGCTTTTGATAGGGTTCATTAATTGTCTGTTTATCTGTCACGCATTCACCCTGTTATTTTTATGCATTCGCTCTATTAGTTTCATGCATTTGTCCTCAGAATTGTGCATTCACACAGATATCATCACACAATCGCCCACACAAAATCACACATTCACTTAGGTATCATTACGCATTGGTATATTTCATAGTTAAATTTTCTATTTTCTATGGATTTTCTTGGGTTACTGATTATTTGTCTGCAGCATGTGGCGAATTTATAGAGAAGATCAAATTATTACTGAATCATAAACACTCATGTTTTCACACTTCAGTTTTGGGCTTAAAATAAACCTGGTTAAAATGGACATGCATGTTATCACACTTCATTTTTGGGCTTAAAATAAACCTGGTTAAAATTGACATGCATGCTTTCACACTTCAGTTTTGGGCTTAAAATAAACCTAGTTAAAATTGACATGCATGCTTTCACACTTCAGTTTGGTATTCTAAAATTGACATGCACATGCGTATCTCACACCTAAGTTTGGGTCTTAAAATGAACGTGAATCAAGCTTCCCAATAGAATAACTCATACTTAATTGTTTTAAAGGGAAAGAAATTTTTATTGTGTTTGGGGTGAACCTATAGTTGCATCAAGTACCTTTCCACCCACCTTTGGGGTCTTGGGAGAAAGGGAGAAGGTGATAACAACACCCAATTTTTTATTTTAGTAGTGAGGGGTATCTTTGACTAGGGATTTCATCGCCCCGCAGAGGTACTTCAAATTGGGATGTGTTGGGGATATCATCTCTCCCAGCATACTCTCGAGCAGGTTTTTCGAGCCGCTATATAAATATATTGGCCAAGTGGCTAGAGTGTTGAGTGAATTCGATGTATGTGGGGGCCTTCCCTACACCGATAAGATTAACTAAAGTCTTAAGTGGCTTGCTCTGAGAATCCTTCGTTGGATCGAGACCCCTCAAAACTTCCAATCAGAACCAACTTAGTAGCCCAAATCCCACATTCAGTGATTTTGGGAGTGCGGATCGTACCTCATAGATACCCCTCATGTACCTTGCATTATGAGATAGAAATCCCTCGGTGATAAGATCTTTGGATCTTTGAGGTAAGAGAGACTGGCATGCCCGAAAAGTGTGTGTTGTGGAGTGGAGCCAGTGTTGCTAGACTCTCTATTTGTTCATCTTGTTTCAATATTTTGCTGCGAGGGCCTCATTGAATGGTGTCCACTTTCCATCCTAAGATTGTCTTATGTGCTTTTATGTGTATCATTGTTCCAGACTAGTATTGAGTCATTATTTGGGCTATTTCAGGCCCTACCTTGCATATCTCTGAATTCTCAGAGTTGGTCAAAACACAGTTCAATCAGCTATACCTGTCTTCAAACAACTGTTCTCAGATTTGGAAAACAACAAACTTGTCCTATAGATAGAATTACTGGAAAAAAAGTTTATCTTCAAACATCAGACAGTCCAACAAAGTCCAAAATTTTGCATACTTGAGACCATAGGTTTTCTTAGAGTCCTTCGGGTTTGCATTGTCCTCATTATCATCCTCATTATCGTCTTCATTATAGTACTCATTTACGTCCTTAGGCTTTGCATAAGTCCTTGCATAGTCCTCATTATCGTCCTTATTATAGTCCCCATTTATGTCCTTCAGGTTTGCATTGTCCTCATTATCATCCTCATTAGAGTCCTCATTTACATCCTTAGGCTTTGCATAGTCCTCATTATCATCCTCATTATAGTACTCATTTAAATTCTTAGGCTTTACATTAGTCCTTACACAAACCTCATTATCATCCTCATTTACATTAGTCCTTGCATAGTCTTTGCATAAATCTTCACATAACTCCTTGCATATTCATCATAATCTTCGTATAGTCATCATAATCCTTACACAAGTCCTAGCATAGTCATCATAATCTTTGCATAACTCCTTGCATAGTCATCATAATCTTCGTATAGTCATCATAGTCCTCACATAAGTCCTTACATAGTCATCATAATCTTTTCATAAGTCCTTGCACAATCATTATAATCCTTACATAAGTCCTTGCACAATCGTCATAATCTTTGCATAAGTCCTTGCATAGTTGTCATAATCCCAATTTTAGTCCTTTCATAGTCTTCATCCTTATAAGACATAGGGTCAAATCATTATCTCCATTTTGCATTATATTTAAAATTAGATTGTTCGTTAGTCCAAGTCCATAAGTTGCATTGTCATTCTTTAGGGTTTCATCTTGTCTTTCCTTAATCCAATTTGTCAAAAAATTCAAAAAAATGGGGTTCCACTTTCATCCTTTAGTAGCATGGCATTTTATTCCTAAACTTTAAAAATCCAAAAAAAAAATGGCATATAGTGTAATGGTTGAAACAAGCTCTCAAACTTCTAGGAGACAACATTACCCTTATCAAACTTCCAACTTTTGTGGAACCATTTTATTGCAACCAAACAATCAATCATCTCAATCCAACATATACATTTCCGAAAACGTGCATCAAACTTATCAAGAACAAACAAGTGTCAGACCTATTTCTCCATCACTTGAAGAGAAACTATCTCAAGAAATAGAGATCTTGGAACAAAAGGTTAAACAAGGTGAAGAGAGTAGATCTCAGATGTTCAAACCATTTCAAAAATTTGGAGATCCCATTACAAACCTAGAGGCAGTTGATGTGTGAGCTCTTATTACGAAATCAAACATACCAGATATTCTCACACAAATAAACACGAGAAACCAATATCAACAACAAACACATCCAACAATGCAAGTCCAACAACCAATACAACAAACAACACAACTCTCAACACTGCAAATGGTGCAAACAAGTCAACCACTACCAAGGCCACACACAAATACACAAACAATTTTGCCTTCGGTCACATCACATGTCTGTGCATATCCTCCTATAGATTCAAATACACCACCAAGGGTGTCCCAAATGAATGAAAGTGTATTTACAAACATGTCACCCTTTGGACATCAATTGAACATGGTCAGTGTGTCACTTATCATGCAACAAGGTCATTTTCCCATGTCTAGCAATGACTCTTCCCATCAAGACGTTTCACCTCAAGTAGCTTCCATGTCTTCCACCATTTCCTCATACCCTAAAGTCACATAAGAGCAGTCCACACCATATTTATCCAATAACGCAACCTCCCAAGGGATATCCATAATACAAATCCAATCTAATCCAAGTCATGATGCTAGTTCTTTCCATGCTTCAGAAATTCAAGATCCAATGCCATCATATATTCCATTTCCAAGAAAACCTGCTTCAAAGAGTCTCATTCAAAATCCTTTCTCATCAAGCCAATGTGTTGAAACATTCCAAGAATCTCCCATGCATATTCAAACTCCTTCCCTGTGTCAAGAGGATGATCCTAAATCAAAAGAAATGAGTCCTGAAACAAATAAAGATCAAGAACAATCACTTCCATCCTACCCAATTTTTGATCAAGATCCCACCGATCAAGAATCTTATGATGATCCCCTCTCTCTTTTCTATTCCATTCATACTAATACCCTTTTGTCTCAAGAACAAAGTGTCCTTTCAAATCCCATCCAACATCCACCTCCTAAGTAAGATCAGGATAGCCTTTCTATCCTTCATAATAATCCCTTTCCAAGTCAAGATCAAAGTATACCTTCACCTTCATGTCCTAAGAAAGATCCCATTATTTCTCTAAATCCTGATCAAGATCCCTCCATCCCTTCACTTCCATGTCATAATCCTCCATTTCTCTCACAAGATTCCCTCTCAAATGAATTTACCATTTCTCCTAGTGATCTCACTCCCTCTACACAAGTTATTCGTGAACCCCTTATCAATGAAATTACCAATCCAGATCATACTACACAGAGAAAATTGTCAACAATTGTATGTGAGCCATCATCACATGCCAATGTGGTGACAGAAACAAGCATGGTACCAACTAATGAAATCAACACCCAAATTGTTTCATCATCTTCTTCATGCACAAGCATAACACCAGCTAATGAGATCGACACCTGGTTGGCTTCACCACACTCTTCAAGTGCATCAATAAAAATAGGCATAGCAACCGCTCATGTCACAACTTCGAAACCAAAATCAATTTGTTTCATACACCCACACTTGAAAGATTGGGGGCAAGAGAATCTACCACAATTGGATTTCTTTAAAAATGATAAGGCTATAGCTGAAATCATGGGTTCTAGAGTTGGATTTCCTTATGACGATCCAAAAAATCCAAAAACTAAGGAAATCAACATTGGAGATGCTGAACATGTACACTTAGCTGAGTCCTTATATCCTATTGGAAAAGACATCTTTATCTGAATCTTCAAAAAAAGACCAATGAACTACCTACAAAAAACTTCCCGACCCTATGAACAACATGCACCTTAAACAATATTATATCTAAGGGATGGGTTAGTTTAGGTTTTTCTTTTCGCATTGCATCTCATTTTATTAAAAGCACCGCATCACATATAATCTGCATTAGCATATAACAACATTAATAAAACAAGGCAACTGTCCAAGTTTATCATTTATTTGCATTCAAGAGAAACAAGGGTCGTCTCCTTTCTTAAATATTCAAACATGAAGTCTTTGAGGTCCTAAGGTCATTCATTTTCAACATTACCCTGTGACGAGGCTTTACATATGGTTGGGTAGTGATTTCACTATTTGAGACTTGTTAACCCAGAATCTATGAATTGTTATATCTCAAACACATTAACAAAATATTTAATTCATTCTAGACACCTAGTTGATTATATGACTAGTGAAAAATCTAACATTCTACTTCAGTGCTGCTGTAATTGTCACACCCAAGTAGGTTTCATTACTTACAAGTCAAGGCAAGAAAATGAAAAAGAAAAAGTGCTATGCCAAATATTCATCTCAAGGCAAAAGAGCAATGCTATATAACTGAAATATCACACATACAAAGTGTGACAAGAAAAAAGATTGACTATGGGAACATGCAAATAACTCCATTAGGGCTATGAACGCCTATTGGCAATGGAGCAATATTTGAGAGATTACAGTCTATAACCTCGTCAGAGCTCTAAAAGCTTGGTGGCAGTGAGGCTCTATTCGGGATGCTTTTGAAGTTAGAATAATCCATGTAGCTAGTCATATAGGATGCTAAGGATCTTTAGTGAACACAAGAGCAGGAATTAACTCATTAGCACACACATGGGCAAAAGAAGATCAAAGTTTCAAGAACCAATAGGGAATTTTTTCGCGTCTCCATTTGTAAATCCTATTCACTAAGTGTGTTAATTTGGATGTTCCAAGGGACCTTAAGGATTGATTGACTGCTTATCTACTAAATGTTTTGTACCTCCAATTCAATTGGTGTATTACGAAATGGTAAACAAACATAGTCATCGTTGTTTGAATAAGAATTGCATCTTTATCATGCATTTTGCATTAACATAGGTCATGTCAAAAATTTATTGTCTCCACATGCATTCTGTAGGTCATCATGTCCTACAGGTCTGCACACTAGGGGCATAACTGAAAAAAATCCTAAAAATCGTAAAAAGTCTTGAAAAAATCCTAAAAAAAAACAAACAAATGTCTTGAAAAAGCCTTAAAAATCCCAAAATAGTCATAAAATGTCCTGAAAAAAGCCTCAAAAATAAAAAAATAAAAAACTGAAAAATCAATGCAAGAAAGCATAGACCGTCCATCAAATCAAATAAACAACAGACAAACTCTTAAATTCTACAATCAAATTGATCACATGTCTTGTTAATCAATTTATCGATCAAACTCTATCAAACATCAACATGTCTTATACAGGGAATGGTACACTCTAAACCAGACAGATCGGTCTTACATGGGGTATTCACTCTCTCAAACCAGACATTCCTATCAATCATCAAACGATCAAAACAATGACATAGATCAATATGACTGTTGGATTTTTTCCAAGTTAGTCTTATCTTTATCAATTGATGACAAGTCATGTTTCATCAGATCCAAAACATTGAAAAGAAAAAAATACCAAAAACATCCATATAATGTCTTGACAAAATCCTAAAAAATCCTTAAAAAATTAAAAAAATACCAAAAACATTCATATAACAATCCACGAAAAATCCTAAAAATCAAATATGATCCTGAAAAAATCAGCCAAAAACATCCAAATATCGATCCACAAAATTAAATCTAAAAACAATCAAAAAAATAAAAAACCTTGCAATAAAATATCTCGCAAGAATCAAATACCCTAGCAGATATCTAGCAAATGCTTCGCATGAAGTTAAAAAAGGATACAACTATCTAATCAAACATCTACAATCAACTGATCAAACTGTCTTATCAATTGTATCAAATATCCATATCAAGCAATCATTATCTTGTTCTAAACAGAAGAGGATACACTCAAAATTACACAGGTCAGTCTTAAACAGGGTCCGCAACTTTTTGAGATCAGACATTATCAACCATCACATCAATCAACTGAGAACGAAGGCACAAGGTCAGTATAGCTGCTGAATTTTGTCCGGGTCAGTCTTTATCTTTTATCATTTGGCGACAGATTGTGTTCCTACGCTATTCAAGGATGTCCACAAGTGACTAGAGGAGCCATGATGGGCATTATCTTTTTCTTTGTTTGCTATTTGTGGTGTGAACCAATGAAGTTCTAGGGAAATTTCTCTAGTGGGTGTCTGTGATAGGAGCATTCAACTTGTGAATGCCACACATACCTCGACCCCTAGTGTAATTCCCAGAATGGAGGGGTTCACTCCTTGTCTGCTACGTGTTTGTTTCTTCAATGAGATATCTTTACATCTTGGTTCCTTATACCTTGATGTGCTAAGCTCTATTGTTTAATAATAAGGCTCAGTGATGAATATATATTGCCCAATAAATAAAGACAGAGGTTCATATTTCAATCATTCCCATTTCATCTCATTTTCTTATTGCTAGTTTGTTGATTCTTTCCTCATCATCTCATATCAATCATCCTCAATTGCTTTTAATTCTCACCTTTCATTCTATTTCATTCTAAGGTTAATTTTCTCATATTATATCTCAATATCATCTTCACATTACCTATCTCTATCTCTAATCAACTAACCATTCTTCTATCTTTCATCTCACTCTCTTTTTTTTTGAGAGATCATTCATGTGTTTAATGCACAAACAATCTCTTGAGGGGGCATACACCCTAAGCGTCGTCAGGGCATACTCGGGCATAATTTTTTTTCATTTCCTTTGAAACAATATCGTTCCAACATTGTCTCAAAGAGGAGCAAATGTAGACACCTAAAAATGTCTCATTGATCATGTACTAATTATTCGTCTAAATTAGTTAAATAATTATTTAATTCTTTAATTAAGTTAATTAGTCTTATTCTTCTAATTTCATGTTTCCTCATCATCTTACAAATTATTCTATTTTAATTCTATCTTCATTTAATCATTTAAACCATTCTCTAATATTAATTAAATATTTATTATTTAATTAATTATGATTTTTAATCTTCAATTTAAATAATTTTTATTATTTAAATAAATTCATTTTCAATTTCTATCTCTATTCAATTAATCATTAACCTTTTCTAAATATTAAATACATATTTATTATTTAATTAATTGTGATTTTAATCATTTCAATTAAATAATCTTTATTATTTAATTAAAGTCCATTTCTAAATAATTAAATAGTTTCTTTAAATTATTTAATTAGCTAATTAATTCCCAAATTCTAATTTCATTTAATTTCATTATTTCTCTAAATTCAAATTCAAATTTTTAATTCTTTCAAATTCAAATACATGTGCATGATTTCAAAAATCAAATTGAAAATCAAAGTCAAGTTCTAAATATATTCAAATAACAAATTGAATTTATATTTGAATTAAATTCTCATGAAAAGATTAAATTGAAAATCAAAGTCAAAGTGCAAGCATATGCTAAATTAATTAATTCAATCAATGAATTAATTAAATAGTTATCTTTCCAATGTCTATTTCTATCTTCTACTTTGCTTTTTTCCAAAAGCTTTCAATCAGTTAACTATTCAGTTTCTTTAATTCTCTCTAATCATTCTTTTTCTATCTTCTAGTTAGCTTTTTCTAAATAAAGCTTTCTTTGTTATCAATCAATTATCCTCCAATCAACCTTTTTCATCTTTCAATCATCTTTTTTCTCCATCAGTTAACTCATTTATCTATTCAATCAATTATGTTCCACCTCCAAATCAGCAGTTCAACTATCAATCATCATGTGAGCTCACCTGAGTTCCACCTCTTGATCAATCTATTCCACCTCTCAATCAATCCTCTCCAATAATCTATAAATTCAGCATTCAATCTCCATTTTCAACAATCAAGAACTTTGAATCTTTGTGTTATTTGTAGGTTGCCAGCGCGATATCTGAGAGCCATCATACCACAAAGAAGAGAAAAATAATGGAAGCTACATGCGATCATGGAATAGGGAGTTTTGAATAGAATATTTTAGATTCCTATTGTTTGTTTGCATTATTTCATTGGTTTTGTTTAGGATTGTTTGATTAGATAGGGATTCATGATTTCCCCTTTATTTCTAGTTGATTGAATGAAGATGAATTTTGCATACGACAAACACATTTTTGAATGGGGTATTGCCTTCTTTTAACTGTGTGTTCATCTTTCATGCCAACATTGTCTTAACCTTCAAGTGTAAACTTTGTAACTTTGTTATATATTACTCTTATTTATATATTTATATTAGATATTATTAAAAAATGTATACAATATTTATATTTATTTTAGTGTATATTTAAATGAAGGGTAAACAGGTTTTGAGGGGACTAGAAACCCCGTACAATTAGTTTTGAAGGGACCTGAAACCCTCGGATTTTTCACGAATCCGAAACCCACAAAGAAATACTACCAAAAGATAGAACATAGACAAATAGAAGCCCGACCACAATCAAACCAACAAAATAAGCAAAACAAAACTGGTGGCATTAGAAGAAGGCCAAAGCCACCCACAAAAGAACTTAAACAATGATGAACATAGGGTAGAATGCACCTTCCATCATAACCATGGGTTTTATCCTAGCTCCCACAACCATATCCAAGAAGATTGCAACAATACCATCAAAATATCCCTTGCAACCAAACAACTGAGTAACATCAGTCCTCCAACAACACATATTGGGTTTTACAAGGCTCCCACAACTAAAAACAATGGGTTTTTCAAAGGCTCCCAAAACCTTGATCTTAAGGATGGATAGAGCATAGAAAAATATCCCCTCTAGGATCACCACCTCAATAGGTGAAAAAGGATAGGAACCAAATAAAAGACAAAGCTCTGTACCCAAACAAGATAGAAACAAGGTGCCATCAACCACCCACAACCATCACCCAACCTCCACCGCAACACCCAACTCCACCTCCATAGGAGCAAAGTTAACTCCACAACCACCTATCTCCACCTCAATAGAAGATAGGGCCACCTCAATAGGACAATCCAAAGAAACTAGAGACAACAGGGAGAGGGCCAATCGAAAGATGAAACAAGCATAAACACAACTGGAATGAAGACAACAACCCTACAACAAATCTTCAAAAAGATACCCTAGGGCACATGAAGGTTCGGTTGCATCACAGATCATGAAAGAAAAAAGATAATACACTACAAAATATGTAACATCAAAGCATAAAGAAAGAAGGGCCAAAGACAAAGACCTCCAACCACAGGCCCCATAACAACCTAGAAGAGAAATAGGGCTATCAAAAGGAGCAAAACCTCCCCCTCCCAAAACATCAGTCTCACAATCATCAAACCCCATGCCATAATCTGCCACATCAACAGGAACCCCAACAACCTCCACCACATCCACTTGCTCGTAAACACACCTCAAGAAGGAGAAGAAACCTCATGGGCCAAGAAACCCCACACCACCACATGCACATGCGAGGCCAACATGCAGACCGCACAAAACACCCTGCAACAAACCCCAAAGGCACCAAACCAACCCCCAGTGGTAGCAACAGGGCCTCCCAAGAACATCAAAGCCACAGATCACAGAGGCCGAGAAGGCCATGAAGAAACTGGAATCAAGGAAACGCCCTCAGAAAGAGGAAGGGCAAGAGGCATGAGAAACCAAAATAGAGCAGAATAGAGCCACCACAGACTCTGAAACCCCAAAATCCAACATGAAAAAAGCCAAAAAGAACAACAAAGAGCCCTCCTCACCATCATCTTCATCAGAATCATAAGTCCCTTCATCGCCTCCATTACAAGAAACCCTAGCCCCTTTGTAGCCACTCTCGCTCTCGCCCATTTCAAAAAGCTTTTAAAATTACATAAATTTTTTGAGTTACTTTTCACTTTTATTTATTATAGTGTATGTTATATAATATATAAATACTACATATTATATTATGTATATATAATTTATTATATTTGTATGTATATTATATAATATATTAAACAATGTATCAAAATAAATCCTGCTACATTATATTTTTTTAATTAAATTTTTAAGTCAACTAATGAATTAATTTAATGTTAATTACTAAAAATAACTATTGTAGGACCCCTGCCCTAATCAAATTTTTATAAAATCGGTTTGACCTGGGTTGACGTTTTAAGTAATCTTCTTGGATGGCTGAATTACCATGTTGTAATGTTATAGTCAGATATTATGATTATTGTGCATACCTGTAAATGTGTTTTCGCATCGACCCTTATGTAAGTTTATTTATTCTCCTGATTCATGTTATTAATCTCGGGCTAACACTTTCATTAAATATATATGTATGCATGTGTGGTTCATGATTCCAGAAGATTGCAGGTACAGTACCGCATAGGTACAAGGTTTGTCTCCACCTGGATTCACAGGTTTTAGTGTACCTCATCGGCCCTACGAGATTGGATTAGGTGGTCGTAAGACCCTCGGTTTACCCTAGTCATGCTCAAGTGAGCATTGTTAGTTGTCCGTCAGTTTTCCCTTGGGTTGGGTATGCGGGTCGTGTATCTGGTTGGCTTTCTTGGGTTGCATGTTTTGCATGTGGTAAATTGAGTATTTAATCCTTAGTATTTAATTTGATTAAATATGTTATTTTATGCATTAGTAAATTAAGGGACTAAATTAAATAGGACCCCTTTCATGTGATTAATCATTAATTAGAATTGCTCAATTCATGTTTGTAGTAAGTTTGATTATATGGTTAATTTTAAATGACGAATTTATTCAGTCTATGCATTTTGAAAGGAAAGCTTAAATTGTATTCGAAAATAGAAATAATTTACCCTCTTTGGCATTTTAAAATAAAAGAGTTAGTTTTAATTAAATTAAGAAAATCAATTTTAGAAGAAAAGCAAGTTGTTTCATATTTGATTTGCTTGAAAAGAATGATTTTCATGCTAATTTGGAAGAAAATATTTTAAATTCAAAAAATGATTTTTGGTCAAACAAATTCCTTTTTAACCTAGGTTTGGAAAATATTTTTGGAGAGAATTATTTTGGGATGAAAATTTTGGGCATTTGGGGAAGAAGGATTTGCTTTCATGAGATGGCAGATTGGGCTCTTCATCAAATCTTTCCAAGATTGCTGAGTAAGGTAGGGTTCTTGTTTATCTCTTTGGTTTCTTTGTTTAATAGAGATTGTTTGGTTTTTGAAGAAATCTGGTTTTGTTTGTTGATAATCTCTAATTTTTAATGGAAAATGGAAGAGTGGTAGTTAAATCACAAACTCAAACCCTCCTTGCTTCTTCCCAACCTCCAGATCAAATTTTGGTTGCTCAAACTGATTTTTAAAATAAAAAATTGGGTTTGGTTGTTGTCAATAAAATTTTGTTTAAACTCCATTGAATGTTTTCAGATTCAAGTTTTAATTTGAGAAATTAGTTTTTTTTGGGTAAGATTGGTTGAATTGATTGGATTAATGTGTGTAAATCAATCCTATTTGCCAAATATGGTATTTGGTTGGAAAAATTTGCCTATTCTGGGTCTGGTTATTCAACAAATTCTAATATTTGATAACCATGGATATTCTGGAAATTGTTTTAGTCTCAGTCTGCGACTAGTCTGAGACTGTGAATTAAAACTGGGGTTTTTCCATTTTAAAAGTTTGTTTTTAAAAAAAAATTATATATATAGAAAATTGTATTGAAGCGGTTTTAAGTATCGGTGGGTGGGGGAGTTGAGGCTTGACCTGCGCCCCCTCCCATGGACCGTAACCTCTGCGGTGAGGGCACAGTGTTCACTCCCGTGGATGGGACGTGGGCCCCACGATCTTTCTTTTTTTGTTTTTATAAAATATAACAAAAAATATTATATCGCAATTTATCAATTTTAGATTTTTTTTTAAAGTTTTTAATATTATTTATTAAAAAAGTTTTAAATAGTATTTTTTTATTATTAATTATTAATTAGTATATATTTATTAATTGTATATATATATATACATATATACATATATACATACATATATACATATATACATACATATATACATATATACATACATATATACATATATATATACATATATACATATGTATATATGTATATATATATGTATATATGTATGTATATATGTATATATGTATGTATATATGTATATATGTATGTATATATGTATATATGTATATATATATATACAATTAATAAATATATATATATACATATATATATATATATATATATGTATATATATATATATATATATGTATATATATATATGTATATGTATATATATATATGTATATATATATGTATATATGTATATATATATGTATATATGTATATATATATGTATATATATATATATATATATATATATATATATATATATATATATATATATTAGTTAATATTTAATTTGTATTCCTTTTTGTAGATTTATATCTATGAAAAGGCATTAACTGATTTTGAAAAGGTTAAATTAGGTATTTGAGGGAAATAGAAATGATTATCTATCCTAGTTTCTTTTTAATGTATATTTCCATATTCTGGAAAGTGTATCTCGGTTTTGGAAAAGATAAGTTTAGATAAATTGTTTGGAACAAGTATGAGAATGATGTTTTATTTTGAAAAATAAATATCATATTTTAGTTGATTAATGTTTATTTAATTATATTAATGTGATTTTGGTTTGAAAGCTCGTGATGAAGTATTTATATTACTTTATGATGCAAAATGAATTATAGCGAGTTAGTAAACCATGAGCGACCTGTACCTAGACAAGGTAGACATATTGCAATCTAATTAGATCTATTAGAAAACTAGATCAATTGTAATGTCTAAATGATATGGAAGAAGATTGTCTTTTTCGATTTATGTCTATGCATGTTTAATTTTTTGTATTCGCATTTACTTAAGAAATGGCAAGTCCTTGATTGTGAATGTTGGATATTGTTGCATGTTGATTTGGGGTACCTGCTTATGTTCTTGATCTCAGGTATTGACTGTTTTCATGTGATGGTTTTGTATCCGGTCATGTCCTTTATGCGAGTGTTGAATGTTGGTATGTGGTTGACCATAGCTAGTCATGTCCCTAGTCAGAGTACCATCAGTCAGTGTATCTCGTATGAATACTTGTTCGACCAAGTGGGCATTCCTACCGTATTGAACTCCATATGCTTGTCCTGGTGTGTTCCTTGGTTTAGGAGTTCATTTGATTATGGTCTAGTGTCATATGGGAAAGTGGCTTTCGAGTGGGGCCCGCACCCAAAGTGGTTGCAGGGTAACCCATCGAAAGTGTGTCTAAATAAGTGATAACCTAATAGCACATTAGAGAGTTTAGTTAATGAAAACACTAAGTAAGATAATTGTGCCTCATGCATGGGATGAGTGCTAGTACAGACTCAACATGTAGTGAGAAGGCCTGAAATGGCAAACCAACAACCTTGTCTTCACGAAAGGATGTGTTGGGTCCACATGAGACTTGGATGGGCCAAAGGTTTGAGATAGGCTATCAGGGTAACCCAGTATATGGGGTCAGAACTTATGGAGGCCTGCCATGGTAACCATACCAAGTTATGTGATGACACTTGTCCCTTATGTTTGCTAGTGTGTTGTTTGTGTTGTCTTTGATAGGAGCACTGTTGTGGAGTCGTATCTTGTTGTTTATGCCCTTGTGAGAACCTGATATTCATGTTAGACCATGGGTTGCTTATGATGGGTTGTGAAGACCTAGTCTCGTGGGTGCTCTAGTTGATCTTTTGTTATTGCTTCTTACCATGTTTAGTTGGATCCTTTTCCCATTCAAGGATCATTTAAGTATCTATTGGACCGATGTGGTCGTATGTATTATTGGTTTATGTACGCCTTGATGGCAGGATGTAAATGATGTGAACCTTATGTATTCTTCACCCTATTATTTATTAAATGGGTCTTGCAGTTGAGAAGACTCAGAGATGTAGCCTACTAGGGGTGAACTCCGATATCATTTTGATGTTATGTGGTGTTTGTGTTCTTTAGTTTCCTTTTTATTTAGCATGTATGGATGGAATTATGGTTTAAATGTATAATGTGGATTAGATGATGTTAATCTTAAATGCATGTATGTAGTCATCTTATTAAATGCAGTAATTTGGATCATGAAGAATGTAGGTTGGTATAATGGAAAGTATTCATTAGTTTATAATGCAATTAAAGTATGTAAGGGAATTAGGTGCACGACATATGTTTTAATGTAAGTTTGGTCGAAATGTATGGTTAAATTGTAATGGATGAACTTAATCATGTTATCTATATTTTTTTAGCCTACCGAATGAATTTATCCTTTGTTGCGTATTATCATGTCATTAGGTTAATCAACTTAATTGGATTAATTAGTGTGAGTTGAGTTAAGTGTTTTTGATTAAGAAAAAACAAGTTTTAAGGGACCCAAAACCCGCTTACAATATGAAAGATGAGCATGAAAGAAACAAAACAAAACAGCTGCAAAAGACCAGCACAAAAACCAGCAACAAGGACAAAAAGACAGCAAGGAGCCATTAAGAAATTGGCATCCAAAATCCAACATTACATATCAATTGAAGACTTTTATAGACTCCTCAGCATTCTGGACCAATAGCATCATCGCTTTGGCCACTTCCCTCAGATCATTGCTCTCCTGTTTCAGCTGGATGTCTTTCATTTTGGTCTCCATCTCAGTGGTGTTCTGCCTCATCCTTCGCCTGGATATTTAATGATTGGAGCTGGAGGTCGGTGCATCTTCAATGATTACCAAGTTCTTATCCTGATTTTTCCTCTCTAAGTGATCCACCAAGGCATTCATGTTCCGTGACGAGACTTTTAGGACCTCAAGACTGTGGTTCATGAAACTTTTCAGAGCTTTCTCAGTACAAGTGACCCGGGCATTGATATTGTCTTTATCCTCCTCAGTCTGTTCCTTCACAATTCTGATAACATCCTCCAGATGTTTCAAATCCCCTTTAATTAGATCTTTTTCCAGCCAGTCCTCCATCTCGATTTCCTCCTCGGCTTCACTAGTTTCCGTCTCCTGATTCTTTTTCCCCGAATTTGTTTCCTTAATCAAATTGTTTATCTTATTTTCCAAATCCCTCTGTTTGCTCTAAATGCTAGTAATGTATTCAATAACCCATTTCTGGAAGTAAGTTGAGTTAAGTGTTGAATCAAGTAATCACGTTGGAAAACTCTTTATGTGTTATTTAAGTCTTCCATTGTGTAATCTAAGCTCAATGTTAACTCGATGTATCTTTGATCTTGTTTTAACTTAAAAAAAAAAAATTTGCACTCTATTCTTGTGTTTTAGCTTAATCCCTTCGGGGTTTCCTGGTGGGGCATTACAACTATTCCATAAGACTTATAAATTAAAATGATATTTTTTATCACTATAATACCATATGCATGTGTTTTTAAAAAAACCCATATCATGTTTGTTCACCACTAAAATATTGTACTCAATTGTAAAAAATATAGAGTCAATTGTTTGAAAAAAGAAAATCAAAATAAACTTTTTAGAATGTGATGTCATTCTATTTTTAATGAAATGGTATATTTTCTATTTTTGATCCAATATGAATGTGGGAGGCTTTTTTAACCTTGGTGAGAAGGGCTAAATCAAACAAAATCCACTAGAGGCTCAAATTGCTATCCAAACTACCTAGAATGAATGACAAAAGAAATTCTAAAAGATCACTATAAATGAAAAATGGTACCAAAATATGCTATTATATTTTTCTAAGCAAAACATAATTCTATTTTGCAACATCCATTCGTGTTGGAAGCGATTGCTCACTTAAAAAATATGACTACTTTATAGAGTAACCTATTCCTATCGAACTATTATTTTTCACACCATAATGAAATAAAATGCAATGAAAAAATGAAAAATGGCAAAGAGATATGTGGATTGTTGAGATTAATTCAATTTTTTTGCATCTTTCTCCTCAAATCCTAATTGTTGATCTTAAAAATTAGGTCATTCATTTTAAATATGTAATGCTTTTGGCGTAATAAATAATAGTGTTTATAAAACATTATATATTTATGTTGTCAAAGATATTTTTTCTAGTGTTTAGCTAACACACACACATTTGTGTGTGTACATACATACATATACATATACATATACATATACATATACATATACATATACATATTGTAGACACCTAAAAGTTGCACAACGAATTAAGTGAATTTTATTCATTTAATTATCCATATTTCTTCCAATTAATTAAATTCACATTTAATTAATATCCCCCTTTCTTCTATTTTGCCCATTAATCAAATTAAAGTTTCGATTAATATTTCCCTTTTTCTATCTAAGCCATTTAATTAAATTCATATTTAATTAAAATTCCCCTTCTAGCCATTTTTTATTAAATTCACATTTATTTAAAATCCCCCTTCTAGCCATTTTTAATTAAATTCACATTTAATTAAAATCCCCCTTCTAGCCATTTTTAATTAAATTCACATTTAATTAAAATTCCCCTTCTAGCCATTTTTAATTAAATTTACATTTAATTAAAACCACCCACTTGCAAAATTAAAAATCACATTTAAATAAATCAATATTTATTTAAATCTATCAAATGAAAGTTGCAACCAACAATTGAAATAAATTAATTTTATTTTAATTAAATTATTTTCTCCCCACCCACTTGCAAAATCCTACATCTCCCACTTGCCTCCTAAACCTCTTCTAGAGCCTTCTAGATTCTTCTAAACTCTTTTAATTACCCTAATTAGCTCCTAATCATGTCCTTTCCCTAAATTTGAGGAGGTCACTTCTCAAATTTGGAAGAAAGTCTTCTAAATTCATTTAAGACTTTATTTCTTCAACAAGATAACTTGTTGAGTTCCCCAAATTTGGAAGGACTCTTACAAATTTGTCCCCAAAGTCTTCCTAACCATTAATGGTTAACTCAACCTTCCCACATGGTTAGAGCCTTTCTCTCTAACTTAACCCTCAGTTAACCCAAGGGTCTCATCAAGCACTCATGGCTTTGACCCTAGTTATCCACTAACCCAACCATAACCTTACCTCCTAAGGTAACCACCGTCTCCTCTCAAGCCCTCTCAAGGTGACATTTGTCAACTTGGAATTGGATTGAATCCCTCACATGGATTGATAACTTTCAATCCTAGCCCTTGTTGAGATTATTCAATCTCAACCCTCCATTGCCCTATTTTCCCTATAAATAGAGCCCATTCCTTCTTCAAAATATATCAAGTCTTTTGTGCATCCAACTTATAGTCATTATGCAGGTTAAGGAGCTCTCTTTGTTATTTTCAAGCATCAAGCATTCATCTCATAGTATTTTAGTTTCATTTAGCTTAAATGCATATCATTTTCTAGCTTAATCAACTCATCTAGTAGCATTTAATCTTCAATTTGGAATTAACCTAGTTTCATATCTTCATCATCTTGAGCATTTAGTCTTGCATCTTGTTGCATTTCATCTTAATCCATCATCTTAGCTTTCACTAGGATCTTAGTTGCATCTATTTTGATCATAGAATCATTTAAATATCATTCTCTAAGTTGTCATCCAAGAGATCAAGTGCTCTTCCAAGTTAGGGCCACCTTGAATCTTGAGGATCTTTAGAGATAGAGGAGCATGGAACGATTTTAAAGAGTTTAGATTCATTTAACTTGTTCTGATTGATTTCTAACTCTAATGCAATGTTTCATGTGTATGTTTGAAGTATTCTTCTCTTTTGCAGGCTAATACCACATTTTAGGCATACATTAATTGGCACTCACCGTGGGGCTCAAACCCCATTTTTTAGGCATTTTTTATTTTTTGTCCGCAAGATTCATGCCTATAGTTTTCAAACATAAAATAGTGCATACAAAAGATCTTCTCGTGCATTTGACTCCTCTGCTTGTGTATTTGACTCCTCTTCTCGCGCATTTGATTCCTCTTATTGCGCATTTGACTCTCCTTCTTGCACATTTGACCCTTCTTATTGCGCATATAACTATTTTTCTCGTGCAAACAACTATTTTTCTTGCGCATTTGACTATTTTTGTTGCGCATATAACATTTTTTGTGGCGCATATGATTGTTTCTGTTGCACATACAACAATTCTTTTGGTGCATATGATCTCTGTTTTTGCGCATATAAAACATAGGATTAAAAGTTTAATCCAGTGCTAAAAAAAATTATGCTCGTGGAAGCCCACATGAGATTTTGATTTTGCAAACTTCTTTTCTTGTAGGTTTTCCTAATAGTTTCTTGCAAATTTGGAGGAGTTAGAATAGATTTTGTTTTTCTTTTTGCTTCCTTTCAAAGTTGGCTTAAATTTTTTTTTTTTTTTCTGTTGGTTTAAAAATAATTTCATCTTTATTTTTGGGCTTAAAAATCAATCTGATTTTCATTTGGGCTCTAAAAAGAATCACATTTGCAAGATAAAAAGAACAACAAATCAAACATTTACTTTCTTGCAAGTTAGGATTCACTCAAATTTGGGCTCTAAAAAGAACAACAAATCAAACCTTTACTTTCTTTCAAGCTAGGACAAACACTTCAGATTTGGGCTTAAAAAGAACCAACAAATTTTCAATTTCTTGTAAAGGATTAAAAAGAACAATCAACTTTACTATTGCAAGTTAAAAAGAACAAGTAAATTTTCAATTTGCCAAACGATTTCCATTTCAACTAAACGTGCTTTACTTTATGTTGACCATGATTTTTATTTCCTAGTTAGACAACAAATTGATTGGTGGAATAAAAAGAACACCATTCTTGTTGGAGCAACATCTCCAAATAAGACTTAGCCAACAATTTCTTTGAAAGGTTGAAAATAACTTTGATTGCTTTGTCTTAAGTGGTAGGTATATGCTCTCCCCTTAATTGGATGATCAAAAAGCCAAACCCACCTTTTCATTTCTTTATTTACTTTCAAGCATTAAATCCTTTAGAGGGCCTAACTTTATCGCTAAGTTTACCAACCCACTATAATCAAATGTGGAGGCTGATGAATATCCCCTCCAACAGAAGTGCGTATTTGATAGCCTTCCCCTAGTATCCTTGTGATGCAAAAATCCTTTGTTCTAAAGGTTGGGAAGCCTCTTAATTGAGTTTATCATTATCTGCGTCGAACAGAATCCTTATGATGAACCTTAGCATTAGAAGCTTTGAACCAAGTCAGTTTCCATACATTGACGATATCATAGTGCAAGGGTGGGGAAGAATCCGCCCCCAAGATTACTCACCATATATCTCCCAAGATAACTACCCAACTGTGAAGCAATTCACTTTGGGTTAATTTCTGACAAAAGGCAAAAAAATGGGTGCCTTGTAAGGGGTGAGAAGGTTGTTTGAACTAATGGAGTATCGAGACTAGTGGGCTATGCTATTGTTAATGACCTTTGAATAAAGAGTCTATCTGATGTGTCTTTTGTTGTAAATCAAAAGGGTGATAAGATCGAGGATTTGAAAACATCCTCACAAAAATATACACTTAATGTTTAGCATAAGGATGGCCATTGTTTTCATGTGTGCTATGTCTTCTTGTCATGAATATTAAAACATCTTGCAAGTTACACATCAACTAATACAACAATCAGTTCAAAACAAAGAGCAAAGAGCGACATTAGTTAGAAGAGAATTTCCAAATCCTACTAAGTACCTTTAGAAAAAGGTATTAGATCTTCAACTATCTTAGGATAAGATTTCATCCAACAAAATAAAGGAGTATCCATTACAGTGATCAAAGGTTCCATCATTCAACAAGTCTTATCAAAACAATACCTAGTTAGGTTCTCAAGTTGTCAAATTAAGGTTCTACATCAAGAAACTTGACTCATATCATTTGACACTCTTTGTTGTAGAAGCGAATCAAACTAAATTTCTACTTGACAAGTAAATTTGAGTATCCAAAACAAAGTATACATATCCAACATCAACATCAACATTGATCAAGTTGTATGACCACTCCCCACATTTTGAGAAGAAGAAGTCTTCATCAAAAGACTAAGTTGAAGAAGAGACAACCTAGTTCTAAGGCACTTATCAAGATGAGTAAATTTCTCTATATCAACCATCAATTCTTTAAATCACATCACATTTTCTTACGTCATATGCGGTTTTATATCCAAGAAAAAACCAACGAATTTGACAAAGAGCCTTTGAGAAGTAGGGCTTATGTTCAGAAAGCAACATTCAACCAAGGCCTTAATAGGGGAGGAAGGATTAATCTCGCCTTGTTTCCAAAGTTTCTTATCACTTACAATGAAGCTCGACCTGAGCCACCAATTCCACCAAGAACCCCAATAGAAGAAGAGGAATTCACTACTATAGAGATATATTGATGCCCACTGTTACTTGATCTCAGAAAAACAAAGAGAAAGAATCACAACCAGAATCAAGCATGAGTCGTAGAGTGTCAAATCCTTTTGAAGAATATACAAATATGGGAGAAATAGAGATCACCGAAGAGCTTCTCCAAGAATGTCAAGAGAATGTCGCTTTCCAAAAACTTGTAGAAAGGCTTATAGAATCAGATAAGCAAAAATATCTCCTCATGCTAACTAGTAAATGAGTCAATATTCTTGAAGTTTTTTGACATAGAAAATTTAAGGAATACTTATGAGAGAATCTCATGAACAAGAGCAAGGACTTATACTTACAAAAGTTAAGAAGGAGAGGAAATGCATGATTAAGACAACACACGCAACCGAGATCACACCCATGAACAATTTAACACTCATGAACAAGACAATACTCGTGACCGTGATAATCTTAATGAACAAGGGGAAGCTCACCATCGAAGGACCAACACACCCCTAGCTATACTTATGCAACAACTCCAAGCACTTCAACAACAAATGTAGGACATGCAACAAGGGACCACGATAATATACTCATTGGAGGACATTTGTCCTTATCCTTTTGATAGGAGATTAAACATGGTACCTTTTCCCCAAACTTAGATATACCAAAGTATGAAAAATACAATGGTAAGAATGATCCTTGTAATCACATCCAAGAATTTTGTACTATGAGCTTGGAGTTCGCTCACAATGACACAAACCTAATGAGACTATTCCCAAGAAGTTTGGGAGGGAAAACAATGGAGTGGTTGTAAAAAATCACACCTCCCATCAGATCATTTGATGAGTTGGTGAATAAATTCATAACACAATACTCCTATAATATCCAACACGCGATCACCATGCTTGACATATGCAATACAAAGAAAAAGAACATTGAAACATTCATGGTGTCTCTACAACTATGGAGGTGCATGGTCGCAAGGCACTCATGAGATGTACTTGAAAAGGAAAAGATGGAAATCTTCATAGACAATTTAAACACTGAAATGAGTTATCATCTCAAACTACAATGTATACTATATTTTGTAAAATTAATAGAGAATGGTATCCAAGTAGAGGAAGCTTCCATCAAGAAAGGAACCTTGAAGTTCTTTAAGGAAGGTGTTAGTTAGTCAAACAATAAAACCTTTAACAATCAAAACCATAACAACAAATCAGACATGTCCAGATTTTGGACAAGAAACAAAAACATTGTTAATGATGGGGTAATCGATGCCAACAATGTAAAGTCTAAACAACCAGTGTTGAATTTATCAGGCAACCCACCATCCAATAATGATCAAAGAAGTGCCAATCAAGGCACTGACACTTGTCAACACAATACCAACCAAGGAGCTTCCATGTCAAACAACAATAACAAACACCAAGGTGACAACAACAATCACTAAGGCAACAACAACAACAACCTAGGGAACGACAAAAATCAAGGAGGCAACATTAACACTTCCCCATATCGATGAATATACACACCATTGGGACAAACCTTGAAATCAGAATTTCAAGAACTATTGGCAAATAAGATCATCACATTGCTAGCCACAATCAACTTTGAACCCCAAGTCAAACCACCATGGTGGAATGACTCACATTATTGTGATTATCATTGAAACAAGGGGCATATAACAAATGATTGCATGAGGTTGAAGAACCTAGTTCAAGATATGATAGACAAGGGAGACTTAATAGTCGATGGTCATAAAACCAATGGTGACCATGAAGCTTTCAAAAATCCTCTTCCTAATTATGACAAGGGAGGAGCATCAATGTCAAACAACAATAAAGGAGCTCGTATCAATCACATATACGAAAACACCATCAATCAGATATCGACATATGACAATCAAGTGAATGTCATAAAAATCAAAGACAAACAAGAACATGCGTTGATAAATGTGACAACAAGGGATCAGAAATATGTCTTGAAGGGTAACACATCAACAACAACAACTCTCCCCAAGACTCAATATAACTTGGTCGACCAACTACGGAGAACACCCACTCAGATATCAATAATTGATTTGCTCAAACTCTCACCAAAACACAAAGATATTTTGGAGCAAGCTCTTGTCAAAACAACCATTCCAAATGATCTAGATGTCAATCTAATCCAAGCCATGGTGGCCCATATGATGGTGCACATAACATATCTTTTTTTGAACATGATGACATCTCTTTGAGTCATCCACATAACACCTTGTTCCATATCAAAGTTCTAGTCTACAAACATCGGGTGAAAAGAGTACTCATAGATGGAGGAGCTGGTCTCAATATATGTACCCTAAAGTTTATCCGTGCATTGGGCTTCTCCAAGCAAGCTATTGATCCCAAAAGGAAGATCACCATCAAAGCCTATGAAGATGAAAAAAGATCATCCGAAGGAACATTGGTACTACCCATTCAGGTAGGGCCTGTGCAAAGAGACACATTATGCCAAGTCTTGGACATAGACTTGACATAGAATATACTATTAGGTCGTTCATAGATCCATGAAATGCAAGTGGTACCTTCCACATACCATCGATGTCTCAAGTTCCCCTACAATGGTCATGAAATTTCAATATCTGTAGATACTAACCCTTTTATGTACTGCAATGCTATGGGGGCAGATCAAGATATCCTGGCTCCACACAATAGAGAGGCCTAGGCTTCCTCATCATCCAATCATCAAGAAGAACTCAAGTCCCTATCCATGAACTTCAAGCAAAAGATGAAAATAAAGGACCAAGGCATGGGGGAATACTCTTTTGAACCCTTGTATCTATCTAAGTTGCCAACTTCACCAAGGTCTCATGGAAAACCTTTCACATCAAGACATTAGGCAACACAACCCATCACAAAGTTTGATGGCAAATTTTTCCAAATGGGCACACTGGCTGAAGAATTAGAAGATAAGACATCGTTAGCTGGCTATACAAGGATGAGGAAGAAATCAGATCTTCTACCCTAGAAGTAGCCACACCAACAGAACACTATGGAAATGGGTTCCGGATCATGCAGTGCATGGGGTACAAAGGAAAAGGTCCTATTGGCAAGCATCAAGAAGGCATCATAGAACCCATACAACCCCGTTCACAATTTACAAAAGACAAAACATGACTTGGGTATGGCCAACATGTTCCACCTATGCAAAAACGAGATCACCATCAAAAACCTCAATGGAAAGAAAAGAAAAGAAATAACGAAGACTCATGGAAAGAAGCGCTGCACCAAGCAACAGAAAAGACAAGGAGCAAAAACATGAAGAAAATGAGAGATGACAAGAAGAACTCGCTATCCAAAGGAAGGAAGCTTCTTATAAGAAAATACATCATGTAAAAGAACCTGATCAAACCAAGTCTGAGACATGACCTGAGGAAAATGCTACTCAAAGAAGGGAAACTGTGTATGAACAAATTCAAAGAATACAAGAAAGCACCGATCCCAAATTAGAACAAGCTACCAAACTTGTGTCAATTATCAGTGATCTTTTTTCACCATACATCATACCTATTAGATTCAATAAAGCCAATTGGGATAGAGATTCTGAAACAAATTCCAATGAGTATGAGTGGGACACCTGTTCTGATGTTACTAAAGATATTGAGGTGGATACAATCCACACATACACACCTATTTCTCATGAGGGACAAGGGTCAAGATCTTGATCGTTTGAATTTGGACCACAACATATCTATGAGGATAGTGAGAACAAGCAACGACAATACGAACAAGGCAATATCGATGAGAGTAGCATTGAAGACCTCGAGAATATCATAAACCTCACCAATATCCCAAATAACTATGACAATGTCTCCATCATGAAACTTAAAACAACTGATCTTGACCCGCCAAATGAATCCCTACCGCTCATATATCCTGACCTCATAGACTAGGAAGAACCCAAACATCATGATATACCAATATTCCCAAATGATGAGGCCATTGTCCAATACGTGTGCTCCATCAACCCAAAAACATGCTCCACTAGTGAACCACATAATGAAATCTGCAATCAGGGGAGTTCCAAGTCTCTCAGTCGCAAAAGCAAAATAAAAGATAAATCTAATGGTGAAGACCATTTTAATGGCAGTGTTAGATCACAAAAACAAAAAAGTAAAAATAAAGGACATATCTGAAGGTGAAAACCTTTTTGAGGCACCTGAAGATGGGAGACTTGACACTCTTCTTGAATATTACCAAGAGAGGTCACCAATATTGATTGAACCAACTCAATCAATAAATATTGACACTAAAGCAACAACCAAAATCATACATCTAGCAGAATCACTCACAAAACAAGAAAGACTGAACTACATCCAGTTCTTCAAAGAGAAGCAAATGAATTTTGCTTGGTCTTATGCAGACATTCCAGGGGCAGATCCAAACCTTATCATGCATCACTTATCTATCACTCCTGGAGCTAAACCTGCAAAATAGAAATTAAGAAGGATGAACCCGCAGGTGGCCATCTTAGTAAAAGAAGAGCTAACATAATGGCTTGATGTAGGATTCATTAGACTCATTGATAATGCAGAATGGATTTATAACATTGTGCCAGTATCTAAACCAGATAAAAGCATAAGGATTTGTACAGACTTTAGAGACCTCAATAAGGCATGTCCAAAAGACGACTTTCCTTTGCCAAGAATCGACACCATTGTTGATCTAACAATAGGGCATGCAATGCTATCACTCATGGATGATTTTTCTGGCTACAACCAAATTAAGATAGCTCTAGAGGATCAAGATAAAATTGCATTCACATTTCTATGGGGAACATATTGCTGGAATGTCATACCTTTTGGCTTGAAAAATGCTGGTGCAACTTATCAAAGAGCCATGACAACGATCTTCCATGACATGATGCATACTTTGATGGAGGGTTATTTAGATGATTTTCTAACTAAATCATTCACAAGAGTAGAACACCTAGGCATCCTAGATAAAATCTTTCAATGATTAGAGTAATTCAATCTTAGATTAAACCCTAAGAAGTGTGTTTTCAGAGTCACATCCGGAAAACTTTTAGGCTACATTGTATCAGAAAAAGGCATCGAGGTGGATCCAACAAAGTTTCAGGCTATCATGGAGATGCCACCTCCTAAGAACATTAGTCATCTATGATATCTTCAAGGAAGGCTACAATCCATTAGATGATTCATTGTTCAATTAGCCGGCAAATGTCTCCCATTCAATCATCTGCTTCATAAGAATATACCTTTAAGATGGGAAGACAAATGTGCAAAATCATTCCACCAACTCAAACAATTTTTAATGAATCCACCAGTTTTGGTACCACCAATAGCAGGCAAGCCACTCATCCTATATATATCGGCAACATAAGTGTCATTAGGGGCACTGCTAACACAAGAAGATCCAGTAGGCAAAGAAAGGGCTATCTATTACATCAATAGGGCTTTGAACAGATATGAACTCAATTATATGTTCATCAAAAAGGCTTGCTTAGAAGTGGTGTTTGCCTCTCAAAAGTTTTGCCACTATATTTTAGCCCACACAATCAAGCTGGTAGCAAAGATCGATCCTCTCAAGTATCTACTCAACAAGGCCACTCTCATAGGAAGATTAGCTAAATGGGTCATGATCCTAAGTGAGTTTGACATTCAGTACACAAAACGATGGTCTATCAAAGGACAAGAAATCGTGGATCAACTGGTAGAAGCACCACTACTAGACCAACACCCACTACAGGTGGAATTTCCAAATATGGATGTACTCACTATCACACCCAAGCAATGGACTCTATACTTTGATGGATCCTATACACAACATGGATCGGGTACTGACATCCTGTTCGTCACTCCAAAAGGGAACACAATTCTGAGATTACAAACTAATGTTTCAATGCACCAGCAAGATTGCTGAATACAAAGCCCTGGTAACATGAATCAAAGTAGCTATAGAATGGAGAATCACAGAATTAAAATTTTATGGGGATTCTCAATTAGTTATCAATCAGATCAATGATGACTATTAGACGAAAGATGATAAGCTAATGCCTTACAATAGAATGGTGGATGATTTCAAAAAGTACTTTGTGCACATCACCTTTGAGCAGATTCCAAGATTGGAAAACAGAGTTGTCGATGCAATGACCACTATCGCCTCGCTTCTACAAATTCTAGATAAAAAAAATCATTACGAATTCCTGGTGGAGCAATTATTTTCCCTAGCCTATGACAATTCAACATCCGAAGTCATCTGTGCCCTAACCGGTTCCGATTCCCCTCTATACGGGAAGATCTATGACTATCTTAAAAACAATACCCTCCCACTCGACCTATCTCACAACAAAAAGTGAAGCTTCATTTGACAAACCGCCCGCTATACCTTAACCACTGACACACTTTATCGTCGAGGTCTAGATGGTACTCTTCTTTGATGCCTCAATTGTAATGAATCTGACTCCACGTTACATGATCTTCACAAAGGTATTTGTGGTACGCATTCAAGTGGTCCTACTCTTTTGTTAGGGAATGTCCTAAGTGCCAAATTCATGGTAACCTCATACATGCACCTACACAAAAGCTGCAACCATTCACCACATCTTGGCTTTTCTGTCAATGGGGACTTGATCTAGTAGGAAAGATTCATCCTTCCTCTTCAAATGGATATAAGTTAATTATCACTGCCACAAAGTACTTCACCAAGTGGACTGAAGCAGTCCTAATGACCACCATGATTGGAAAGCAAATCTCATATTTCATCCTCAACTATCTCATTTGCAGATATGACATCCCTAGTTCCATCATCACAGATAATGGACATCCTTTCAAGCATCATGATGTACAAGAGCTATGCGAGCGATTCAATATCCAACATTGTTTTTCCACACCATGCTACCCACAAGGGAATGACCAAGTGGAAGCATCAAATAAAATAATCCGAAAGAAAATAATGAATGATGCTGGCAGGGATTGGCATGTACAACTCAATCCGACACTTTGGGCCTACAAAATGAGTATCCACACACCTACAGGGGCTACACCATATTCATTTGTGTATGGTTTAGAAGCAATTATGCCTCTTGAGGTAGAAATCCCATCTCTCTGAGTATCTTTGAAGGGCCTCATACCAGATGAGGAATATCGAGTGAATGGGTTGCACAAACTAGAGCTTCTTGATGAAAAATGACAACGTGCCTATGATCATCTCAAGGCATATCAACAACGAATGCGAAGAAGCTATAATCACAAATTCATTCCAAGGGCTTTCAAAATTGGTGATCTAGTCCTAAAAGAAAATCCCAAAAATCAGCAAGATTGAGAGAAGAAGGGGAAGTTTGAGCCCAACTGGTTAGGACCATTTGTCATCATATCAACCTATAGATCAGGAACATATAAGTTGTCAACTTCAAAATTGGATGTACTCGATGAACCAACCAACAACATCCATCTGAAGAAATTCTACACTTGAGTCATCTAATGCCCAAATCGAGTGAAAAAAGAAAAGAAAAAGTATCAAAAATCGTCACTAAGGTGAAAACCTGGCAAACAGGCACCTTGTGACACAAAAAAATCAAAATGTCTAAAAACTAAAACTAAAAAAAAAATCAAGAACAAAATTGAAAATCAAAGCATGACCGCATGGCCCATCCATCAAATCAACAACATGAACTATATTGAAACCAAGCTTCATATCGAGACTCAATCAATTAGTCCCATATCGCAAACCAAATAAGACCCATATCGAAACCAAGCATCATATCAAGAATCAATCAACAACATCATATCAAGACTCATATCTAAATTCAAGTACCTTATCAATCAACCAGAGTTCCATATCAAAATCAAGCAACATATCAAAGTTCAGTATCATATCACAATCAATGGCCCATAACAAAATTACATTTCATATCAATCACACAAGTATCATATCAAAGATCATTCAATCAATCTAGAAACATATCAAAATCAAGCATCATAATGCAATCAAGACCCATAACGCAATCAAGACCCATATCAACAATCAGGACCCATATTGAATCAAGACTCATATCGAATCAAGACCCATATCGACCTATTGACCCATATCAATAATTAGTTTGACCCATATCAACCTTTGAAACATATCGACACTTGAACCATATCGACAATCAAGATTCATACCAATGTGACCTTGATGGACGTGTGGGGCATGTACGCGCTATGCCCACATTAGTCTCTTGGAATTCTACACTCTTATGAGAATAATTGATGTTGTCATTGATGGCAACCAACTGGAAGTCATCTAGAAACCAACTGACAAACACTGGTACTGGCAATAGATTTCTACATACATTGGTAGACACTTCACCGACATCGACAACAATGCATACCGGCACTCAGGTCGACATGGAATAAACTTTTGTTTATTGTTTTGTAATGTAATTATCTTTTGTAAGCTGACATGGTATATTGTAAAATACTCATACATGTATGAGATCTTATAGGTCATTTTAATGATAGAGAGGAAGATGATGGATGAGAAGAATAATGTAATTTTGTATAAGGTGATATAGTTGACAGCGAAGGTTTTGGTTATTGCCTAAGCTTAAACCGGTACTAAACTTGGCATATGAGATGCTGTTTTGAGCAGTACATTATATTGGATTTGATAATCCATTTTGTAGTCAGTGTGACTCCTATTTTGTGATTGAGTAGTGAGCTCTAGGCTGTTGGCCTCCCTGCATGTGCAGGCCCCTCATTGTAAGTAGTATTTATTCATTGGCCAGTGAATAAATTTTGTGGGTCACAAATCCCACCAAGGTTTTTCCCACATCGGGTTTCCTCGTTAAATATCTTGTGTTATGGTGTGTTCTCTGTGCTATCTCTGTTATTCTTATTTGCTGCATTAATTCTTATTTACCGGTACACTGTGTTGGGATGCAAAGTTTTAAATAAGTTTAAATATTCTGCTAACCGGTTAGACACTGATTCACCCCCCCTCTCAGTGTCTTTGGGACTGTCATTGAATCTAACAATTAGTATCAAATCCTGGTCCTCTATTTTCAAAAGCCTAACAACTTGAGGAAGATTCTGACACCGGTACAGATGGAGAACTTAAGAAAATAGTTGGAAGGAGCTCTTGAAGATTTTGATGTAGAGAAATTGAAGAATATAAAGCTTGAAGATGATTTGAGGATTGCACAAGAATTCATTAAAGGACTTCAGGAGAATTTTGCTATAGCATAAAATAAAAGAAAAGAACTTCATGAGAAGATGCAGAAAGATGATGATGAAAAAGGAACTCTTAGAGACATTGCAAACAAGTTGAGACAAGAAAACATTAATATGAAGAATGAAATGCAAGATATGACTATGAGGTTATGTAAAGATATTGAAGACATGAAGAAGAATTAAGAAGACTTTACTAGGAGACTTAATGATGTTGGAAATGAAAATCTGAGACTTAGTCATGAAATGGATATGCTAAAGACAGATCTAATTCACATGCAACGTGATAAAAATGAGCTTATGAGACAAGTTGGAATTCTGGAAAATGAGTTGGCTACTGCAAATAAGAACAAAGATAAATTCAAGAAAAGTTTAGAAGAACTTGATGACATTCTGAAGAGTCAGAAGCCTAATGGAGATACTAATGGACTTGGATTTGAAGTTGGAGATTCTGGTATTGCAAACAATCAAGATCAGAACAATCCGGTAAGACAACCAAATGCTTACAAATTTAATGGGAAATGTTTCAATTGCAATAAATTTGGTCATAGAGCAAATCAGTGTAGATTTAGAAATAATCAGAATATGAAGTCACCCACTGATCAATGTTCCAAATGCAACAAAGTTGGTCATAATTTAGACAACTGCAGAATGAATGTGAAATGCTATGTTTATGGAAGATTTGGACATTTATATCAATGTAGATCACAAACCGGTCAAGGATATGGAAAGGCTATTCAGAGGAATAATGTGACTTGTTATGCTTGTACCAAGATTGGACATATTGCTAAATTCTGTAGAAGCAAGAATGCACCGACAAACAATATGAGATCTAGCTTGAAGGGAAAATAAAAGGTAGAAGAAGTAAAGAAGGAATTTTCAAAACAACGGATTAAGAAAAGAGATTAGAGAACTGATGAAACTATATCTTCACTGGTAGAACAAAGTAATCCTCCACCAGCAAAAGATTCTTCATCTAACTAAGGAATAATCCCTTGGGGGTATGGAAGCGAATTGAAAAACATGCATTCTACCCTCGGTTGATGGTGAGAAGATATATTTCTTCTTTACCGGTAGGTGTGTTAAGTTTTCACTTAATCAGTGAGCATTTAAACTTTTTGTGAGCGCGGAATCGAGAAAAGGCATTCAAGGCGAATTGGAGAAGTGTTTTTCAAGAATTCAACAAACATCCGAATAAGAGGTATTTTTCATAATGGCTTCTTCATATTTTGTTCCTGAATTTATTCCGAACCCTATCATTTTGGAGAATGTGAAACGCCCTAGGCCCATATTCAAAATAATTCCTGAGATTGTGAAGCAATATGACTCTGTAGGAGCTTTTTCAAAAATACCTAAGGGTGTAGCATTTGCAGAAGACCCTAGGATTTACATACATTGCAATATAGAAGATCTTGGATATGAGGAATTAATGAAAATGTTTAACAAGGTCATTTGTGATGAACATGGAATTGTTAAACCCGAACATAAGATTGTGGAAACTTTAGGTTTTGTGGAGATACTGAATATCCCTCAGTTTCCAGAGGAAGTGGTAAGGATTGTATTGAGTAGAGCACATGGAGAATTCTTATGGTTGGATTTTCTTTGTAAGATAACCCGACAAGCAATTAGGGAAGTTACTAGTTTACCCTCAATCGGTAGTAGACCTGATAAGACAAAGAAAATTCCCAACAAAATGGTGACAAGCCTAACCAGAGCAACATCTGACAATAGATCACTTAGAGTGAATGACATTAAGGACATTAATGTAAGATATGTAAGTATGGTCCTTGGATACAGAGCCACACATGCTAACAGACTCAATTATGTTTCCAGTCTTTGCATTTATTGCACATGAAATGATAAACAACAATGCTAAGATATATGTGTGTGAATGGTTAAAATATGAGCTTATTGATAACCTGAAAAAGATTAAGGGAGACAAAAAGCGTACTTTCTGCTTTGGAAACTTTTTGGTATGTTTGATGTTATATTTCACCAAAGAGATCCCCGGTACAGGACCCAAAGACTTGGTTATGATACACTGGTAGGAAAATAACTACAAGAAGCTTTTACCAGCATGGGAATTGATAGAGATAACAACATAACAGACTACTTTAAGTCTTTCCAATCTAAGATGAGAGCTAGGGAAAGGATTCCTCAGAGCATAGTTGAGAAATATGACAAGGAAATCTATTTTGTCATTAAAAGAGATGAAACCTGGATGGAAGTAGTAAGCCCTAGAACTATTTGGGTTACTGAAATGGGTTATGAGGTTGATCTACATGTTCTAGAAACGTATGCAAAAGCACTGCTTGAAGCACCTAGAGAGCCATCTGAAGAATTCTTTGGAAATGCAAAAACCATAGAGAATAAAGTATCTATGCAGAAAAGGACTAAGAGAAGAGAAAAAATCATTAGGGATGCATCCAAGAAGGTAAAATAAATCAAAGAAAATGTCATGAACCTTAGTGGCACATTGGCTAATGACCTTGAATGACTTCAACCAGAGGCACATATTTCACCGATTGACACATCTTCTGACAGTGAAAGTGGGAAGGCTGTTGAGTTCAAAAGAGTGGAAAGGAAAAGGAAAGCCTCACCGGTACCTTCTCCTACTCTGAAGAAAACAAGAACTTTAAGGAAGAAACAACAGGTGGTTAGGGAACCCAAGAAGAAACTTACTCCAAAGAGAAAACAGACCCTAGTTACCCCTTCATTGAATGATTTACTGAATGAAATAACAAAGGAAGGTAATCTATCCAATATGATTAAATGGTATACTTCAAATGATACTGACAAAAACACTATTGAAGAAAGCATTGTTCTTCATTTAGACATTTATAAGAAAGTTTTGATTGAAGTTGTTGATGAGTTACCAAATGATCTCTACATGAGACTAGAAGCTAAAAGGCTATCAGTGATGGAATTAGACAAGAAACTGAAAGTTGAAGCACTCTTGGTACTTCACCCGGTTAAATCAAAAGAAGAAATTGATGAACTTTTTTCTGAGGCTAACCGATCAGTATTTGCTAGTGGACACCAACAAGTGAGCCTGATGGCGGGAAGAGTAAAGGAAATTGCAGATAAAACAACAGCCAATTGGGATATATTCTTTGTAGAGAAAGAAAAACAAGAGGAAAAGAGCAGACCAAAGAAGACATTTAAGGTTTATCAAAAGGACAAAGGTAAAAGAAAAATTGGTGGAGTTCCAAACATTAAGATTACTGACAATCTTCCACTGCCTCCTTTGGATACTGCATCGGTACACTTAGAAGATCCACCAAATACTAACACCAAAGGAATAAGACATGATGATACTAATCTTGAGTCAGAGATACTTTTTACAATGAATGTGGATACACAAGAGGTAAACATTGTCGTGGATAAGGAAATCTCTGAAGTTAAGGCAGACAATGTTGACAATAGCAACATAGCAGAAGAACAGGTACAAACTGTTGAAACTAGGACATCAACACAAACAAAGCAACCAACATAGACTGAAAAACCTATTGAAGATAAAGGTACTAGCACAGGGCCACCAAAGACTGAGAATCCGGTAGTTGAACTTGCAGAGAAACAAATAGAAGCAGAGGTGTACACAGAGATAGAGAAACCAATAATCACAGAAACATTGCAACAGTCTGAGAAACCATTAAAAGTTGAGATGCAAACACAGACTGATCCACCAGAAGAAAATGCAAGCAAAATAGACACATTTGATGGAAGCAAAGAGGTATTAAAAATGATTGGCCAGACATCCAACACATCTACAGGTGAATTTAGACCTACCAATGTTACAGAGGTACTTTTGGATTCAATTAAGAAGATAACAGATTGGAATGCATTGGCCTATAAGGTAATTGACAACACATTACCTATTCTTAAGTTGATTGCACCAAATTGCAACACAAATCACATTAAGGATTCTTTAGGTAAATTGGACACATTGTCTAAATTTATTGCTGATAATGTAATAACTATTGATAAGGTGAACGAGGACACAATTAAGGAGAGAGTTGAAAAAGAGAAAAACACATTCTTTGAAGACACAATAAAGAAATGTATAGATCATGTAAATACATTATTATCGGTACTTAACTCTACAATTTTGGAGTACAAGGAGCTATATAGGGAAACATGCAAACCTCACCTTTTGATAGAGGAAATAGATAAGGAGATTAGAAAAACACAAAAAGAAATTGATGACATAGCAGATAATATAAAAGGTTCATTCAGACATATATCAATTTTTTAGCAGGAAATGATAGGTTTTGAGGAGAAATTAGAGAAACATGAGAAATAAAAGGCAAGGATAAGGTCAAATTCCTGATAACTTAAAGATAAACTTGGTCCTAAGTTGGACAATCTGATTACTCAGAGAAGTGAAATATCTAAGACATTAGTTCAAGGAGAGCGATCACCAGAGGAACACATGCATTATCTCACCGCCATGATCCAATAGACTGAGGCAACTTTGAATGATAGCAAAAGGTTTATGCAAAGTCTAAATTTAATTTTGGCAGATTGTAACCAACCAGTTACAGACTTTGAGGTGAAATTTTTGAACTCGTTTGACTATTTTTGACATCCTTTGTCATTGATGTCAAAGGGGGAGTAATGGAGAGAAAAATACTTGTACATAGGAGATCACTTGCTCAGGGGGAGCACATATTTTTGGAATCTTTTTGGACTTCAATTTTTGGAAATAGTTTTTTGGATTTTTCTCAAGAGTGTTGTCATCAATGCCAAAGGGGGAGATTGTTGGCATTCTACACTCTTATGAGAATAATTGATGTTATCATTGATGGCAACCAACTGGAAATCATCTGGCAACCAACCGACAGACATCAGCACCGATAATAGATTTATACATACACTGACAGGCACTTCACCGACATCGGCAACAATGCATATCGGCACTCAGGCCGACATGGAATAAACTTTTGTTTATTGTTTTGTAATGTAATTATCTTTTGTAAGCTGACATGGTATATTGTAAAATACTCATATATGTATGAGATCTTATAGGTCATTTTAATGATAGAGAGGAAGATGATGGATGAGAATCATAATGCAATTTTGTATAAGGTGATATAGTTGACAACAAAGGTTTTGGTTATTGTCTGAGCTTAAACCGGTACTGAACTTGGCATATGAGATGCTATTTTGAATAGTACATTGTATTGGATTTGATAATCCATTTTGTAGTCAGTGTGACTCCTATTTTGTGATTGAGCAGTGAGCTCTAGGCTGTTGGCCTCCCTGCATGTGTAGGTCCCTAATTGTAAGTAGTATTTATTCATTGGCCAGTGAGTAAATATTATGGGTCACAAATCCCACCGAGGTTATTCCCACACCGGGTTTCCTCATTAAACATCTTGTGTTATAGCATGTTCTCTATGTTGTCTCTGTTATTCTTATTTGCTGCATTAATTATAATTTATTGGTACACTGTGTTGGGGTGCAAAGTTTTAAATAAGTTTAAATATTCTGCTAACCCGTTAGACACTGATTCACCCCCACTCTCAGTATCTTTGGGACTGTCATTGAATCTAACATAGTCTTCCTCATTTCTTCCATATTTATTTTTAATAAAATCTCTTGAAGTCTGCAATCAAACTGATCACATGTCTTGTTGATCAATTTGTCACTCAAAATCTATCAACATCAACATGTCTTATACAGGTATAGGTACACTCGAAACTAGACAAATTGGTTTTATATGAGGTACTCACTCTTTGAAACCAGACATTCTTATCAATCATCAAACAAATCAAAATAATGACATAAATCAGTATGACTACTAGATTTGTTCTAGTTAGCCTTATCTTTATCAATTGATGGCAATACATGTTTCATCTTTCAAAAATATTTCAAAAATAAAAAGTGCAATAAAAGCAAGTGGTGAAAACCTAGAAATAAGCTCGCTATTTGTGATAGAACGGTCCCTCCATCTATTTGTACATATCATATTCACCCATCTGAGCCATCACCAGAAATTCACAAATGTTTATCAATCCTGGACATACTTAGCATAGTCACTGTCCTTGATTTATCTGAATCAGTTATCCAAATCATATCTCACGATGGCTTTGTGATCAGTGTACATATCCATATCAAAGTAGTATCAACAGCAAGGGGCAAAATCCTGACCTCGCTGAGGGACATTTTTCCTTGAGGGTTTTAGACATCAGACCAAACACATAGCAAGACAACAAGGGTCAGAACAACCAACAAATGGCAACGACAATGCAAGAAGACTAGATATCATGGAATTGAACTGATTGGAATTGAACAAAAGATCTATTTGCAAGATGTTTTACTTGAGAAGAATACATTTCCAATAGCATGCATGCTTACTTATGGTTGTTAATTTTTTCTTATCATATCTCCTAAGGGACTCAAGGATGTCTCGACGACTAGAGAAGCAAGAGAGGAATGTGATGTTTTCTTTGTCTGTTGTTTGGGAGTGAAGCCTTCTACTATACAAATTTGTCTTACAACATGATCAGGTAACATATCACTGACGACATTTCAGATTTGTCTGGGAAAAAGATTAACTCTTGTCTATTTTACGCAAGCAACACTCAGGTCATCTTGGTTCAATTATACCTTGACGCTTGTGCTATCTTGCAATATCAAAATCCATGTAAGTTATACTTAGGTCTTTATGGTTCAATTATACCATGATGCTTGTATAAAATTTCAACAAATCAAGGCCCGATGATGAAAACAAAGGAAGCACTGGAACTTTGATCAAAACAGATGGCAACATTGAGAACGAGAATGCATATTAAGATTTGCATTAGCTACACATCATTATCATCTTAATCTTGCATTAGGTTGCATATCATTTTAATCTTGCATTAGTATCATTTCATTATCATTATTGTAGACACTTAAATTAATTATTTAAATTTATTTAAGTTCCTTGCATAATTAATTTATAAATTGTGCCAATTCCTATTCCTTCTCAATATTAATTAAATATAATTAATGTTGTCACTATAGTCTATTGATTAATAAATCAATCTACCTTTATTCTTCTAAAATTCCTAATATTAATTCTCTCCAAATTCCTCCTTTTAATTATTTAATTAAGTTAGGTGATTCCTACAAATCACATTTTTCCTAATCCATCTTTAACCTAATGAATTCTTTTAGAAGCTCCCAAATCTCACTTATCATTATTCCTCTAATTTTTAATTCCATCCACTCATTCTCTCTCCTAGTCAAATCCTCCTACAAATCTCATCTACCCTAATATCACCTAATCATTCTTCTAATCCCTCTCCTAATGAGTTGCTAGTGGTTAATCATCATGATTAGCCACAAAGTCAACTCCTTGTCCCTTCCATCCAACCACCTTCCTTAAATGCTGTTTTCCTAGGTGAATGTGATATTTTCAAAATCTCACATTCCTCTAGGCATCCCATCCTCCAAGGAATTTTTAATTCCTCTTTATTCCTCCAATCCCCATGATCATCCTTTTTGAAGAATTTTTAATTCCTCATCCCCATCCCTTAAGGAATATTTTATTCCTTTCTCTTCCCTAGGGACATTAGGAAGTCTTCCCAATGATCCTTGAGGAGTGTGGTGACAAGAAATGCCTTTAAGGAATATCTCTTGGTCTCCACACTTGTCTTGTCACCTCCTCTTGGGCCATGTGTGGGCTCACAAGAAATCCTGACTCTTCATCTTGGGTCAATCCTAGCCTTCCATTTCTCCTCCTCTCCTCCTATAAATTGAGGACTCCATCACCTTGTTTCTCATCTTCAAATCTTGTAAGTGCATGCTGCTAATTTACTTAGTGAAATCCATCTAGATACCCAAACTCTAGCCAAATCATCACCACTTGCATACTTAGCCATTTTTATCATCATCCACAACTTCAGTCTTCCATCCATCTATCCATCTCCATCCTTTTTTGTGCACACATTGGAGATCCAACCACATATCTACATTGGACCAATCCAATCAAGCTAAGGAGAGGCGCATTCTTGGCTTCATCAAGAGTCCAAATCGGAGGAATAAGAGAACTCTCTTGTCAAGGTATAATAGATTGTTGTTTTATGTCTTGTTTCTATGTTTTATGCTTTGATTTGAATTAACAATCTAACCTTGCATCAAGATATTTTCCTTTGGTTCATTTTGGCACGCCCAGTGGGACACACGTCCCTGGAATTTTATGTTTGTCAAGTTTTTTGTGAGTTTTTGATTGCAAGTACTGGAACATCACGAGCATTTGCAAATCGGCATGATCGACTCGAGTTTAGCGCAAGCGACAAGGTTTTTAGCACGTGTGCATGCACTTTAGCGTGAGCGTTGGAAATTCAAATCTGTTTTACCGCTTCTTTGCAAGTTTGCACCTCGGCGCGAGTGCTTTGGGAACAGCGTGTCCGCTCTCAAGATTTTCACATTTAATTTAACAAACTTATCTCTTTCTTATTCTTCTTTCTATTTTACCATTAAGACCTAACAAATACTAAAAAGTCAACAAATCCAGAAAAACAAAAAAAAAAGTTAATTTTGCTATAGCTACCCTTTCTTTTCGGTAGTCTCGTTTCAGCGTGAGCGCCCTGCGAATAGCGCAGACTCTCTATCGGATTTTCTGCTTAGTTTCAAATTTTTGAATTCTAAGTCTTTGTTGTGTGTGCTAACCTACTTCAGCACGTACGCTTGCGCTTTAGTGCAACCATCATCATATTAGCGCGACTGTTTGTGACAAAATCCCGCTCATTTTTTGAATTTGAAAATTTGAATTTTCTAACCGCTAACTTGTATTGGAGTTTTTCTGTTTTATTGTGAGCGCAGGCGCTTCAGCGCGACCGAAATAGAACAACACGATTGCTTAGGTATAAATCGACATTTTCTTTCGGTCTCTGTATTTTTTTCTACATTTCCTTTTGTTTTACTTTCAGCCCACTTTAGCGCGTACATAGGCATTTCAACACCTGCACATGCGCTTCAACGTGGTTGTCTGCAGATCAGCGCCTGTGCTATTTCTATAGACTTGTTTCTACTGATTACATTTTGTGAGTTTTGCAGGTTTATCCGATTGTCCAAGACATAAAAACACAAAACTACTGATCTGATTTTCTGTAGGTTGCCTTGGAGATTCAAATAAACTTTGTGTTATCTTTTTTTAGGCACTTAGACTTAATTAGGGGGTAAATAAAGCATTTTTTTCTGTGTTTGTGAAAAGCATAAAGGTAGGAGAGTATGCTCTCGTCTATCTAGAAGATCAAAAATCCAGACCCTCCAAGCTTTTCGTGTTTATTGCATGTTTACCCTTAGCAAGCCTCCCCTCCCAAGTTCCTCTTAGAGCCAATGAGAGGGGAATGACCCAAGTGAGTACACCCAGACCTGGGGTTCCCGACTCAGTATAATAAATAGGCCATTGAGATCGAAAGACTCAATTTTTGGGGCTATATGATAGTTCACTCTCACATTGGGTGCACTAGAGATCTCAATCATGCTTGCGTGACTACTAAGTTCTTGGTGCTTCATTGGGATATAGTCCTTAATTGTGCTTGTGCAACTGTGAATGGTAGTTCTTAATGGGAAGCCATACTGAACACCTTGTGCATAGTGGCCAAAAACCTTCTAGTCATTGGTGCAGGAGGTTGGACCTCTGAAGCCGCCAATATTTTTACGGCCCTTAGTAGAGACACAAAGTTCACCATGAAGAGTTTTCATGGGAATTGATGCTTGGCTGCCCTAGAGAAGTGAGTGCGGTGGAGGGGAGCCAGTGAGGTCAAGCATCTAAGTGTCCACTCTGGGCAAGCGTAGCTGGGAAACCAATTGGGATCTAATGACTATTGTCCTTGCTAGCCCTAGGAATGTTGTATATGAGCATGAGTGTCTTTGAGTTCAAATTCATTTGATTATTGTGTTTTCTTTGCTTAACACTTTCTTGCCAAGAGTAGACTAAACACATCATTATCCTCAAACACTTTGCAAAACACTTACCTAAAAACAAACAATCATCCAAGTCAAAGTCCTAGTCACAATTCCAATCATAGTCATACCCAAGTCGCATCCCAGTAGTCTTCCACACAAAGTCTCAATTGCGTCAAAACTCTGTCCGTCTCATGTTTCATAAACCCAAGTTGTATAAGCATCCCAAGAAGTCAATCCACCGACCTATCAAGAAGAAGAAACTCACACAAGCACAACTTATTAGACGTTGGAAGTTTTGGTACACAAACCACAAACTCTTGCTTAAACATAGGACTTTTTTGCATCATTACCATGATTACGTCCATATTCATAGCAATGAGTTTGATGCTAGTGATGAATTAAGAGTCCATGCCCTCCATCAAGGTTCAGGTTTGTCTTTTAACACCAACTATCATCAGAATCAGGGTGGTCATATCCCTTCATACAACTTGATGTCCAAACCAATCATCTATTGAGTCATGTTCATACCAAGGATAACCTAGTCATCAAATTTCTTCTAAGCATCACTACCATCTCTCTTCGATCAATCATCCTTAATATTTTCCTAAGGACTTAGCACATCAATTGACCACAAATCAATCACTTTCAATTATCAAATCAATTCTCAAATCCAAATCAAATCATCCTTTAATCCAATTTAACCTCACGTTAAGGTTTATGCCTTGTGAAGTTTCATTTAGACCTCATCCTTAATCAATCAATCACTTGGCTTTGTGGTTGAAGAAGAATCCTCTCCAAGTGCCTTTGCCTTATCCTTTGAGTCAGTCAAGACTCTTATCTCACGTCTTTATTTTGCTTAGGGTCATTACTCAACCCTTAGTAGAAGAAAGACTTTGATCATCATCCCAAGGTCTAAATTTTACCCAACTTGGTCATTACCTTGCTTGTGGTTTCATCAACATTTCCCACCTAAAATCCTCATCCAAGGACTAAGGTGCAATCCTAATCAAACCCATGTCCTAATCCAAGGACTCTACCAATCAACCAAATCCAATTTCATCAAATTCAAATCCCAAAATCCAAGATCCTTGGTAAGTCCTTTCATCAAATTTCTTCCTCCTCCAATTAACCTTTTCTAAGGTTATTCTTGTATGGTCACATCTCGATCTCAAAAGAAAAAGATGGTAGAACAACAATATGGTATGTCGGACATTAGTGTCCTATATGAAGACCCTACACAAGATCCTACACAAAGTGTGCAACCCAACATTCAAAATCAACCACAAGATCCTAATATGGTTGATCAAGATGAACTCTCTCCGGAAGTGCGAACTTTCTTAGAAGACTCTTATAATCAAGAAATGTTGGAGAAATTTATTTGACACAATCCTAGAGCTCTTCTAAAGACCCTCCTTGAATATGGAGCTCAACTTCCCCTCGATTTTGATAGATCCACTCTTGGTCAACAACCACAAGGAGACCTTGCTCCTACCCATACTGTCGCACCCATTATTCAAACTCAATCAATTGCACCCCTTCCAATCATTCAACCCCAATCAATAGCTTCTGCGACATCTATCCTCGTGGTCTCCATTCCAACATGCCTCTATGCCATCTTCTTCTACCCGACCATATTTTTCTATTCCACAATCCTCCATTTCTCCCAACAATGTGGCTAGTGTAGACACCTACAAATGTCTCATTGATCATGTACTAATTATTCCTCTAATTAGTTAAATAATTCTTTAATTCTTTAATTAAGTTAATTAACTATTTCTTCTAATTTCATATTTCCTCATAATCTTACTAATTATTCTATTTCTTATTCTATCATCATTTAATCATTTTAACCATTTTCTAAATATTAATTAAATATTTATTATTTAATTAATTATGATTAATTCTCCAATTTAAATAATCTTTATTATTTAAATAATTCTATTCTCAATTTCTATCTCTAATCATCTAATCATTCAACCCTTTTCTAAATATTAATTAAATATTTGTTATTTAATTAATTATAATTTAATCCTTTAAATTAAATAATCTTTATTATTTAATTAAATTCAATTTCTACATAATTAAATAGTTTCTTTAAATTATTTAATTAACTAATTAATTCTTCCATTTCCAAATCCCCAAATTCTAATTTCATTTAATTTCATATTCTTCTAATTTCTTCCAAATTCAATTACATATGCATGATTTCAAAAATCAAATTGAAAATCAAAGTCAAGTTCTAAATATATTCAAATACTAAATTGAATTAAAATAAATTCAATTATTTGAATAAATCTCATGCAAAGATTAAATTGAAAATCTAAATCTAAATGCAAGCACATGCCAAATTAATTAATTAAATCATTTATCTCTTCAATCTCTATTTCCATCTTTTATTTAGCTTTTTCTAAATTAAGCTTTCTTTGTCATCCTCTTTATTTCCTCCAATCATTCTTTTTCTTCTTTCAGTCAGCTTTTTCTCAATCAGTTGACTCAATTAATCTATCCAATCTATTGAGTTTCACTCTTACAATCAGTAGTTCAACTATCAATTTTCATTTGAGCTCACATGAGTTCCACCTCTTGATCAATATGTTCCACCTTTCAATCAATCTTCTCCAATTTTCTATAAATTGAGCATCCAGTCTCCATTTTCAATAATTACGAACTTCGAATCTTTGTGTCACTTGCAGGTTACCAATGCAATATCTGAGAGCCATCATACCACAGAGAAGAGAAGAGCAATGGAAGCAATATGTAATCTTGGAATAGGGAGTTTTTGATTGAATTATTATAATTCCTGTTTGTTTGATATTGCATTATTTCATTGTCTTGTTTGTTAGATTCTTTGATTAGATAGGGATTCATGATTTCCCCGTGATTCTAATTGATACATTGTTATTAAGATGAATTCTACATGCATACAACTAGCTTCATTTGAGCCTCACTTCCTCCTGTCACAACAATTTGCGGGTCACAACCGACTGTCACTCAAGTCCCCATGACATCGGTCATCACATCTCACATCCCCGCTTCCTCATCATATCAATACATTAGTGGGGGTGGACCTTCCATGACTCATCCGATTCTAGGGGCAAACACATTCCATCATGTCCAAAATCTACAATAAGACCTCATTAAAGAAATCCAGGACATGAAAAACATTATCAAAGACATGAAGGAAGGGATTAATAAAAGGAAACCTTACTTGTTTGAGGAATTTTGTCCTTGTTCTTATGACCCATCTACATCGATTGCACCATACCCACCAGGGTTTGAGATCCCTAAGTTCATGAAGTATGAGGGCAAAGGGGACCCCCGAGACCATGTTCATGAGTTTCACATCTTATGTCAAGAAGTCTCCTATAGCGACTTATACCTTTGAAGGCTCTTCCCTAAGAGTCTCATGGGAGATGCTCTTGCATGGTTCTTGTCCTTACCTCGAGGTTCCATTATCTCCTTCCCTGACTTAGCAGATAATTTCGTGGCTCACTATGCCTACAACATGGCTAATGATGTTTCCATGATGAACCTTTGTAACACAAAACAAAGGCCTGGAGAGACTTTTGCTAACTTCTTACAAAGATGGTGATATATCATCAAGAAATTCCAATGGGACATGCTAGAACAACACCAAATTGAATTATTTCAGAAGGATTTGGTGACCAAAGTATCAAGGCCTCTGACATCTCAATGTATTAAATATTTCAAAAAATTGACTGATAAGGGCCTAGCCCTCGAATGTGTCTTGTTAGATGAAGGAACCTTGAAACATTACCAAAAATCAATTCAAAATTATTCCTCTTATCATAATGATAAACCAAAATTCTCGTCCAAAAACAAGAACGTAGTCAATGATGGTGTGACTAATGCAAAATGGGTCTAGACCGTGGCCGCTCCTCCAAAGCCCACCACCACCAATCACCAATTCAACAATCAAAATATTCAAAATCAATCTCAAAAGCCTCATAACAATGTCTTAGTTCAGGGGCAACTGCCCTGATCCAATAATAGGAAACCAAGATATTTCACTCCTCTTGTCGAGCCCATTGAAGTGGTGTTTCAAAAGCTTGTCCAAGAAGGTGCAATGGTCTTCCCAATTACTCACCCGTTCGACCCCAATTAACCCAAACCTAGGTGGTATAATGAGAATGAGTATTGTGAGTATCATCATATCAAGGGGTATGATACACGAAAGTGCATGAATCTTAAAATCTACATACACGATCTCATTGATAGAGGTGAGATTGAGGTAGCAAATTCAAAACCTGGTAACAACAATAAAAAACTCAAAATATACTAGGAACCCTTCCCAAAACATGATAAAGGAAAAGGCTCATCATCTAATGTTGTGAACTATGACTACACTAATCATATAACAGGCTTTGACTTTTTAGTAGGTCGCATTGAGCCTGCAAACAACCATGTCAACGTCATAACTATCCAAGGAGCTAACCCTCCCCCTTCCCAAAGCAGACCTAACCCTACCAAGATAGTCATTCAAGGCGCTACACCTTCCTCTTCCCACTCTTAGAATGACTACAATGTAACCACCTGCTGAGGTAGAGTCACTGTTCAAGGAGCCCCTCCCCCCATGTCTTCCACCCATCGATATGACCTCCTTGACCAACTTGGGAAGACCCCCACACAAATCTCCATCCTAGAACTTCTCAAGACTTCTCTTGTCCACAAGGAAATTTTGGAACAAGCCCTCCTTGAGTCTCGTGTTCCTGATAATATCAATGCTTCCCAATTTCAAGCTCTCATTGGAAGCCTTGCCTCCCAGCAACACCTTGTGTTCACTTCCAATGATGCTCCTGCAGATGAAGACCATAATAAACCTTTGCACATTGAATCCCTTATCTAGAAGCACAAGGTCAAATGTATCCTGATAGATAGTGGATCCAGACTCAATTTGTGTACATACAAGCTAATAAAACTATTGGGACTTTCTAAGGACTTGGTAGATACATTGGGAAGAATCACAATAAAAGCATATGATGATGCAAAAAGAGTTTCTAAGGGCATGATCACCTTGCCTCTTCAAGTGGGCCCTATCACAAGTGAAACCCCTTGCCAAGTCATAGATCTTGATCTCCCTTACAATATTCTTCTGTGTCTCCCTTGGATTCACTCCTTGCAGGTCGTACCCTCCACTTATCATCAATGCATCAAACTCCCCTTCAATGGATGAGAGATCACTATCAAAGGTGATCCACAACCCTTTCAATATTGCAAGCTCTTAGAAGGGAAGCATCCATATCATTGCCCACTAAATAGACCCTCCCCAACTCCTCCATCTGACACATCAAATGTCACCTCCACCTTATCCCAAGTAGACCCACAAATCAAGATCTTGGATAATGGCTGTGGAGAATACAAATTAGAGGATGTCTTATTAATAGGCAACCTCCCCTTATCTCCCAAGTCATTTGGTAAACCAAAATAACACAAAAAAGATAAAAAAACCAGTTATACAATGCAAATATACCACCTTTCAGCAATGGGGCCCACTTGATGAGGAAATCCTTGACCTAATGTCTCTTCATGGTTGTACTGGGAAGAAGATGAAGACCTAGCAAAAATAACTATAAAAATGTATAAAAAAGCATCAACTATAGTAGAAAAAATGGGTTACAAAGGACATGACTTGGGACCAGAGGAGAAAGGAAGAAGAACACCAATAAATACTATCTCTTACAAGTATAATAGGGGCTTGGGGTACACTCCAGTGCCTAAGATCACTATCACTGGTGCCCCTTCAAGTCCTTCTTTGGATACCAAAGACTCTGACAAAGAGGAGTTCCATGAAATTCCTTTTGAATATGAAGACGACATCTTCTTTGACACTCACATCAACACCATCACTCCCATAACCCCTCCCATTTCACATGAGCTACATCTTGTCCATCCCAAACTCATAGACTGGGGCCAACGAGACAAACCCACTTTAGATATCTGCGTCGATGATAACACTCTCATTACTCTCCTGACTATGCAAAATTTGGAAGACTGCAACATAGTACATGAGATTCAACTTCATGAAAAGGGATACTTTGGTAGTCAGGTCAATGCCCTTAGTCACAAAAAAGATAATAAAAAGAAAAAAACATGATTCCCTAGGTGAAAACCTCTCTGAGGCACCTTTGGATGAGCAAAAAGTAAAAACAAAGGGCGTATCCAAAAGTGAAAACCTGGAAATGACACTCGAGGATGAGGGACTTGACCTCCCTACAATTGGTCATCTTCCACAAGACAGGTCAAATTTGTTAATAGAGGAAACAAACAGTATCAATATGGGCACCAAAGACATTCCAAAAAATGTGCTCATTACCAAGTCCCTCATGGATCAAGAGAAACAAGACTTCATCAATTTCCTCACAAAGACAAAAATCAAATTTGCATGGTCCTATCCTGACATGTCAGGTCTAAATCCTGACTTGGTGGTTCATAATCTTACTTTCCACCCAGATGCAAAACCCGTAAAACAAAAGTTGTGCAAGATGCATCCACATATTGCACTCTTGGTCAAATCGGAACTCCAAAATATGTTGGATGCATAATTCATCAAACCAATAGACTACCCTAAATGGTTATCCAACATTATACCTATCGACAAACCTATTGGGGGCATCCACAACTGTATTGATTTTTGAGATCTAAACAAGGCTTGCCCCAAAGATGATTTCTCGCTCCCCAACATAGACATGATTGTGGACCTCATAGTGAGAAATGAGATGCTATCGCTTATGGATGGATTTTCAAGATATAATCAGATCAAGATCACAGAGGAAGATCAACACAAAACTACGTTCACAACACCATGGGGGACTTTCTATTACCGAGTCATGCCTTTTGGCCTCAAAAATGTTAGAGCCACATATCAATGTGCAATGACAATAATTTTTCATGACCTCCTACACAAAATCATGGAAGACTATGTGGATGACCTTCTAGGAAAATCAAAGACAAGACAAGAGCACATCCCTATCTTAAGGCAGATCTTTGAAAGATTGGAAAAATACAAGTTGCACCTCAATCCTAAGAAGTGTGTTTTTGGTGTCATATCGGGAAAACTACTAGGTTTCATTGTTTCTTGCAGAGGCATCGAGGTTGATCCCACAAAGGTGAAAGCCATCATGGAAATACCTCCCCCAAAGACCCTTAGACAACTGCACAGCCTCTAGGGGAAACTCCAATCTATCAGGCACTTCATCTCGTAGCTTGCAGATAAATGCCATCAATTTGCACGTGTTGCGCAAAGACACAAAATTCAAATGGGGTTGTTTGTGTCAAAAGGCTTTTGAAAAACTCAAAGAATATCTGGTGTCACCTCTAGTTCTTATGCCTCCTACTCCTGGAAAGCCTCATATTTTGTACATATGTGCTACTATAGTGGCATTGGGGGCATTATTGGCACAAACAAATGATCAAGGAAAGGAACATGCCATATACTACATCAGTTGAACACTAGTGGGGTATGAACTCAATTATACCCCAATTGAAAGAGCATTCTTAGCATTGGTATTTAGTACATAGAAACTCTGACACTACATGCTAAACAACAAAACAAAACTGATTTCTAAGATTGACCCTCTTAAATATCTCTTGTCAAAAGTGACCCTCACTGGCAGAACTGCTAAATGGGTCATGCTGTTAAGCGAGTTTGATGTTGAATATGTAGACAAAAAAGTAATCAAGGGACATGTTATCGCAGACCAACTGGTTGACACTCCACTTCTAGGTGACCATCCGATCCTTAAATAATTGTCATATGAATTCATAATGACTATCACCACATCCTCCACATGGCAGTTGTATTTTGATGGATCTTGCACCCAAAATAGACCGGGGGCAGGAATACTATTAATCACACCTCAAGGAGATTGCATCCCAAAGTCATACAAGACAACCTTTGCATGTACCAACAACATCGCAAAATATGAGGCACTGATTACCAGACTATGCTTGGCTATCCAATGGAAGATAGGGGAATTACAAGTCTATGGTGATTCCCAACTTGTCATAAAACAAGTCAATGACGAATATCGAACAAAAGATGACAAACTTCTTCCCTATCGTAGCATGGTTGAAGACCTTAAGCAGCATTTCACAACAATCAAGTTTGGTCAAATCCCATGAACAAACAATAGAGTTGCAGATGAAATGGCCACCATTGGCTCCCTCCTTTAGATGCCAGCACATAGTCAGAAGTGTGAGTTCTTGGTTAAGAAATTATTCACACTGGCATACAATCTACCAGAATCCAAAATGGTGTGCATACTCATTGGTCCTGAATCCCCCTAGTATCAAGAGACCTTCACTTTCCTAAAAGACAACACCATTTCCCCACACCTTACCAAAACCCAACAACAAACCTTCATCCGCTGATGGGCTCGCTACACTATCCTTGGAGACACCTTATTCATAAGGCATTTTGATGGTTCCCTCCTAAGGTGTTTAGATAAACAAGAGGCTGAATGGGCACTACATGAAGTACATGAAGGCATCTATGGGGCACACTCAAGTTGGCTCACCTTGGCTAAAAAGCTCTTGAGAACAAGATATTACTAGCCTAAAATGAAAGTAGATGTATATAACTATGTGAAGAAATGCATCCCTTGCTAGCAACATGGTGATAAGATCCATGTGCCATCACAAGAATTGCAGTCATTCATTACACCCTGGCCCTTCTCACCGTGGGGGCTCGATCTCATTGGGAAAATCCACCCTACATCCTCCAACGGTCATGAATTCATTATCACCGCCACCGAATATTTCACCAAGTGGGTAGAGGCCATCCCTCTTACGTTCACCACTGGTAAGAAGATATCCAAATTCATCCTGAACTACTTGATCTGTTGATATGGGATCCTAAAAGTTATCATTACAGATAACGACAGACAATTCAAAAAATAGGATGTTAAAAAACTTTTCCAGAAATTCAACATCCAACATTGCTTCTCCACCCCATATTACCCACAGGGTAACGGTCAAGCTGAGGCTTCTAACAAAACCCTAATCTAAATCCTCAAGAAGACGATCAATGAAGTTGGCCGTGATTGGCACCTCCAACTCCACCCTTCTTTGTGGGCCTACCACACCTCCATCCACACACCCACAGGTGCCACCCCCTATTCTTTTTTCTTTGGCTCTAAATTCCTCCTCCCTCTTGAAATCGAGATCCCCTCTCTAAGGGTGTCGCTGCAGAATATCCTACCAGACGAAGAGTACATAATTGCCAGACTACAAGAGATAGAACTGCTGGATGAAAGGCACCTCAAGGCCTTGAACCATCTCTGAGTATATCAGAATTATCTATGCATGATTTACCACAAGAAGGTCAGAACCTGAGTATTTGAAATTGGTGATCTCCTCATGGAAAATCAGAAAAACCTTCAAGAAAGAGAAAAGAAAGGCAATTTTGAGCCTAATTGGCTTGGACCATATGTAATCACAATAAAATATGGACCAGGGGCCTATCAGTTGGCTACTCCTGAAGGAGATCCTTTGGCTGATCCAATGAATATCATGCACCTAAAAAGATTCTATGCCTAGTCCTCAGAAAGTCATCAATTGTCAAAAAATTCAAAAAAGTAAAAAAATCAGGAAAAATAAAAAAAATAAGAAAAAGACCCTGAAAAAAAGATCGTCACTCTGGTGAAAACCTGGTAAATAGGCACCTTGTGACACACACACAAAAAGAAAAAAGTGAAGAAAAATCAATTCGTCCATCAACAAAAACCACTTTGTGGCGCTATGGGCAAGTACCTTGGTGAAAACCTGCATGCAGGCACCAAGGTAAATAATCTAGATCCATTGTCTATTGGGTCAGTACTCCATCATCCTCACTATCCAATTCGCCCATCGCAACATTCCTCCACCCCCCCTACAAGAATAAATCACACGTATGATGATGAGTCTTCACCTAAATCATGAATAAAGATTGTCCCATCAAACTGAGCTTTTGTGCCTCTGTGTGAGCTTCATCAAGTCTCGAGGTTAGTCCCAAGTCTGCAAGTTAATCTTCAAGGTCATCTGGTCACTTGCCTAATCCAAAATCCACCCACCCTATCCTTTGCCCTAGGGATGAATCCTTCCCTCGCTTGGCAGTTTAATCCTCCATCCTAATCCTACTCTTGGCAAGAGGCGCCAGTTGGTCATGAATGAGTGACTTGTTTGATTTATTGGATTTTCATTTAGACTTGCATCTTTTTCTCTATGACTGCATCTATCTACGAACTGCCTGGATCTTCCATATCCAAGTATGTTTACAATAGGTGCATACTAGGGCATATTTTCATAGTATGGCATGTTTTGGATCTCTCTTGTATGAACTGTCAACTTGGTACTAGTGTTTATCAACACTTACCTTCCCGTGTAAAGAGGTATCAGTGTGTTTGAGGGTTTCCTTGCACATACCCACAACTTTCTATCACTGTTCCTCAACACTTGCATAACTGTGTCTTAGGAATTCCCGTTTGACTGTGAATCAATCCACACCTTGGTTTTCTCATGGCATCCTGGTTCCTATAATTAGTGGTGTAGGTTACCTAGGGAAATATCAAACTAGGTTGGCTCTCCACATCTTTTGTGCACAACTCTCACCATCATTCATAAATTCCTAATCTAATAATCCCATGGAGTCTTCAATCCCCCCCCACTATCCCATATTGTTCTATTTCCTATCTAACATCATGGTATTACTACTGACATATTCCCTCATTTCATTATTCATTCATTTTATCCACTTAGGTGGCATCTTTCATTTCACTATTCATATAGATTCCATTATCTATCCATTTAGGTTACATTATATATTCATTTCATTACACTATTCACTTAGATTATCATTTTTTCACAAGCATTTACCACATAGATTGCATTTAGATTGCATTGCATACATCATTTAAGTTGCATTATCCATTCATATTAGATGGCATTAATTCATTTGCTTAGATTACATTACATTACTCATTCATTTCATCATTCATCTAAATCACATCATTTGCATAACATTGATGATTTACATTGCAATATCTGTGTAAGTGGCATTACATTTATCATCCATTCCTCATAAAGATTGCATCTAGGCTAATTAATCATTTATCATAAATCATTTGCATCTACATCTAGTATTGCATCGCATATTCATCATACATTAAACATCCTCATATACAACATGTATGCACATCAAAACATGCGGACCTGCATAAGCACTCATCCTGCATCCATACACATGTCAGCAGCATGTCATAAAAATACATATATAAGCATCCACCCTACATCACAGATAGGTCAGCACAATACATCCATACATCACATCACAAAATAATAAATAGAGTCCATCATAATAAAGTACATACATCATCTATCGCCGCAAATCATATACATATATATATAAGCTCAAAAAGATGAATATGTCTGTCATAATACAATGATCACCCCAAAGGATTAAAATATAATACATAAGCCAAAATGGAGCTATCTCTCCCCCTGTCTCTCCAACCCCCTCCTCTGCACCTCCCCCTGATCCTCCTACTCCCCCTCCTCTAGGTGGCCTAAAACCCACTGATCCACCTGTTTGTTGGCTCTATGTGGGCCATTGTCTCTATGTCCTATGGGATCACACACTCTGAATGTATGAGGCTTCTTGCTACACCGCATGTACTGCTTTGTGGTATAGCCCCCTATAGTAGCCCACCTCCTAAACTAAGCCCTAATTCTACCCTAAACCTAAAAATTCACAAAGGAGGATAGTCCTACACACCGGTGGTCCATAGCTCATGGGTATCTCTTACCATTGAATCCTCTCAGAGCGGCACTCACGTGTGGGAACCCAATCCATCTCTCCTTCTAGGCTTTGATTTCCTCCAAGTCTTGTGTGTAGCAATGACTCCTCATTGGGCCCTTTGTGGCTTATATGAACCCCCTTGTGGGACCATTCCCTTCTCGCTCTTGCTCCTTCTATTTCCTCTTCTATCTTTCTTAATCTTCTCTATCATTCTTCTTCGATCATTTCTTCCCCCCTTCTTCCTTCTTCATTTCAAGAATTTTTTGTCATTTTTTTTTTTTTAAATTTCAAAAAAAAATTCTCGAGGGGCATACACCACCCACTTTTTATGCTGGGGCATCTATTTATTTTTTCTTCTATCTTTTACCCATCGCCAAATTTACCATTGCATAAAAGAGGGGCAAAATATAGACACTTAAATTAATTATTTTAATTTATTTAAGTTCCTCGCATAATTAATTTATTAATTGTGCCAATTCCTAGTCCTTCTCAATATTAATTAAATATAATTAATGTTGTCACTATAGTCTGTTGATTGATTTATTTAATAAATCAATCTACCTTTATTCTTCTAAAATTCCTAATATTAATTCTCTCCAAATTCCTCCTTTTAATTAATTAATTTCAATCAATTAATTAAGTTACGTGATTCCTACAAATCACCTTTTTCCTAATCCATCTTTAACCTAATGAATTCTTCTAGAAGCTCCCTAATCTCACTTATCATTATTCCTCTAATTTTTAATCCCCTCCACTCATGCTCTCTCCTACTCAAATCCTCCTACAAATATCATCTACCCTAATCTCACCTAATCATTCTTCTAATCCCTCTCCTAATGAGTTTCTAGTGGCTAATCATCATGATTAGCCACAAAGTCAACTCCTTGTCCCTTCCATCCAACCACCTTCCTTAAATTCTCTTTTCCTAGGTGAATGTGATATTTTCAAAATCTCACATTCCTCTAGGCCTCCCATCCTCCAAACAATTTTTAATTCCTCCTTATTCCTCCAATCCCCATGATCATCCTTTTTGAAGAATTTTTAATTCCTCATCCCCATCCCTCAAGGAATATTTTATTCCTTTCTCTTCCCTAGGCACATTGGGAAGTCTTCCCAATGATCCTTGAGGAGTGTGGTGACAAGAAATGCCTTTAAGGCATATCTCTTGGTCTCCACACTTGTCTTGTCACCTCCTCTTGGGCCATGTGTGGGCTCACAAGAAATACTGACCCTTCATCTTGGGTCAATCCTAGCTCTCCATTTCTCCTCTTCTCCTCCTATAAATTGAGGACTCCATCCCCTTGTTTCTCATCTTCAAATCCTATAAGTGCATGCTGTTAATTTGCTTAGTGAAATCCATCTAGATACCCAAACTCTATCCAAATCATCACCACTTGCATACTTAGCCATTTTGATCATCATCCACAACTTCACTCTTCCATCCATCTATCCATCTCCATCCTCATTTGTACACACATTGGAGAGCCAACCACATATCTACATTGGACCAATCCAATCAAGCTAAGGAGAGGCGCATTCTTGGCTTTATCAAGAGTCCAAATCGGAGGAACAAGAGAACTCTCTTGTCAAGTTATAATAGATTGTTATTTTATGTCTTTTATTTCTATGTTTTGTGCTTTGATTTGAAGTAACAATCTAACCTTTCTTTGGTATAGCCCCCTATAGTAGTCTGCCTCCTGAACTACCCTCTCTGCCCTATCCCTCTACTACATCATGTCAGAATACATCTGCCCAAGCCCTATAGGGACCAACATCTGACAGGCCACATCCCTCTCCCCCTGTAGTTGTGTCACATCTACCTCTGCTCTTTGTATTCGGCCCCGCAACTCCTCTAACTCATCATCCTGTCGATGGAGAACATCCTGTAAAGCCTCAATGGAAGGCCATGTCTGTGCCTCTTCTAGTATTCACTCAGACTCCTCCCTCTTCTCTCTCAAAGAATCTACCTCTATCCTTGTTGTATGGAGGCTCTCTGTCAAATCTGCTATCTCCTGCCGCAACCGCTCCACCTCTACCTCCAAGCTTTGCCTCCCAACTCTCTCTATCTGTAACTCATCCTTGAGTGAGTGAAGCCTCACCTGGGTGGTGTCTCTCTTCTGCTCGACTCTATCAAAGTCAACCTATGACATTCCTCCCCTACCCTCTACCTGTGCCTCTAGAATATCCATGGGTACAACCTCCTCTCCCCCACCAACCCCTCCCTTTGTGGCCTGTCCTACTAGTAATGCTCCTTCCTATCCCTCTCCCACATCAGGATCTCTCCTCCATACCACCCTAACCCTCCTCTATTGTCCACCAACACCTCTCCCTGCTGCAACCACAACCCTCTCACCCAGTCCATCATCCTCTCCGCCAAGTATTTCATCATCCTCCAGAACCCCAAGAATGGTAAGGCGCACTGGAAAATGTCCCTCTCACTAGCTCCTGTATCCTCCTATCATCCCTGGATCCTCTCCTTCCCTGAGCAGCTCATCCCAAACCAAGTATGATGCTTTTTGAAAACTGAACCTTCCCTCCAAAGGACTTGCTGTCAGGCCCCAAAATCTCACCTCTCATGTCATCTGAGGATACAATGGTATGTCTCCCACTATGTCCTAGACTAGGTTGAATTGTCTTGCTACTCTATAAGGTGCACAGTACTCCATGATATATACAGACCTACTAAGCAACCACAACTCCACTCCAGCCCAGTGTAGCTGCCAATCCCCCCTCCATGTATCACTACCCAAAAATGGCCGCTATCTAAAATACATAAGCTCATAAAAAATGTGGCACCAAAACCATATGGATCCTATCCATGTATAATGTAGCAGGCCCCTATACCTGTCTATATATGGTCATCAGCCCTGCCTATCCTGTACACCTAGTGGCCGAGTAACCGCAATATGCTCCCAAGCCTAGATATGGAGAAGTGTCACTTCTATAGATAAGATGGCATATTCCCTGTACACCACTAGATTCATATCATGGTATAACTGAGACAACATCGCGGCTCCCCAGACATACTGTGCATAATCATGTACCATGAAATAAAGGCACCTGCTCCATCCAATCGAAAACCCATGCTCTCTGAGATCAGGTAGAATGTGTCCGCTCAAATATCCACAAATCACAAGTACCACATGAGGTATATGCCAGATACCCATCGCCCTACCCAAATGCATCCTACTCCTCTCTAGCATCGATAGGGCCTCATACTCACAAACCTCCCGCAGGTAAAAACTTGTTGCATCTAAATAGTACTTCGGGATGTTGCGAATGGGGATCTTCAAGATCCTTCATACATCTAGAAGAGTCACCATTGCCTTGCCGGTAGGTAGGTGGAAGGTTTTATATATACTATCCCACCTCTCAACTAAAGCTGTCATCATCACAGTATGAGCTCGAATCCTCGACCACCTGTCCACAAAATGCAACCCCACAACAACTAGGATCTCCAACTCATCTGACTACAACCGTCGATATAATCTCATGGTAGCTGGCTGGTGCTCCCTCGACACCAATGACCCCAAGTCAGCCTACATCCAAAAATCCAATTCATCATTCCACATCGTTGAGCCCTATTCTACCCCCTGGTACACCCATACCTTCCCCCACCTCAAAAATTCTAAAGCCTATTTATAATCCCTTCCTTCCCTAGCACACACACTGATTCACTCAGCGCTCATGCCAAACCCATGGTGCTCACACCATTCTACAGGCACACGTGCTAACAGACACCCCTTAGGGACCCTAGAGTGGACTAGCATGACTGCTTGCATAGGACAACTTTTCCCCCCCACCCGATCATACCCTAACCTACCCTAGTGCAACTACCTGCATCACGCCCCCTTTTCCTAACCATTTTCCTAACCCTAAAATCCCTCCACTGCAAGTGCCCACGCAAAAGCGTGACTGCACGCTCTAAACACTAGTGCCCAAACCTAAACCCTTTATTTTTCCCCTCCACTTGTGAGTGCTCACGCTACCCTAGAGACTCACGCACTAAAATGGTGATCAACGCATCCGCCTCGCTAGAGTTTAGCCCTAAACTAAGCTCCAATTCTAACCTAAACCTAAAATTTCACAAAGGAGGATAGTCCTACATACCGGTGGTCCATAGCCCATGGGTCTCTCATACCATTGGATCCTCTCGACGTGGTGCTCACGTGTGGGAACGCGATCCATCTCTCCTTCTAGGCTCTGATTTGCTCCAAGCCTTGTGTGTAACAATGACTCCTCATTGGGCCCTTGGTGGCTTAAATGGACCCCCTTGTGGGCCCATTCCTTTCATGCTCTCACTCCTTCTATTTCCTCTTCTTTATTAATTTTCTCTATCATTCTTCTTCGATCATTTCTTCCCCCCTTCTTCTTCCTTCTTCATTTTGAGAATTTTTTGTCAATTTTTTTAAAAAAAAAATTCAAAAAAAAAATTCTCGAGGGGGCATACACCACCCACGGTTTACATTGGGGCATCTATTTCTTTTTTCTTCTATCTTTTACCCATCGCCAAATTTACCGATGCATAAAAAAGGGGCAAAATGTAGACACTTAAATTAATTATTTTAATTTTTTTGAGTTCCTCGCATAATTAATTTATTAATTGTACCAATTCCTATTCCTTCTTAATATTAATTTAAATATTTTTAATGTTGTCACTATAGTCTATTGATTGATTTATTTAAATAAATCTACCTTTATTCTTCTAAAATTCCTAATATTAATTCTATCCAAATTCCTCCTTTTAATTAAATAATTTTAATTAATTAATTAAGTTAGGTGATTCCTACAAATCACCTTTCTCCTAATCCTTCTTTAACCTAATGAATTCTTCTAGAAGCTCCCTAATCTCACTTATCATTATTTATCTAATTTTTAATTCCCTCCACTCATTCTTTCTCCTAGTCAAATCCTCCTACGGATCTCATCTACCCCAATCTCACCTATTCATTCCTTTAATCCCTCTCCTAATGAGTTGCTAGCGGCTAATCATCATGATTAGCCACAAAGTCAACTCCTTGTCCCTTCCATCCAACCACCTTCCTTGGATGCTCTTTTCCTAGGTGAATGTGAGATTTTCAAAATCTCACATTCCTCTAGGCATCCCATCCTCCAAGGAATTTTTAATTCTTCCTTATTCCTCCAATCCCCATGATCATCCTTTTTGAAGAATTTTTAATTCCTCATCCCCATCCCTCAAGGAATATTTAATTCCTTTCTCTTCCCTAGTCACATTGGGAAGTCTTCCCAATGAGCCTTGAGGAGTGTGGTGACAAGAAATGCCTTTAAGGCACATCTCTGGGTCTCCACACTTGTCTTGTCACCTCCTCTTGGGCCATGTGTGGGCTCACAAGAAATCTCGACCCTTCATCTTGGGTCAATCCTAGCCCTCCATTTCTCCTCCTTTCCTCCTATAAATTGAGGAATCCATCCCCTTGTTTCTCATCTCCAAATCATGTAAGTGAATGCTGCTAATTTGCTTAGTGAAATCCATCTAGATACCCAAACTCTAGCCAAATCATCACCATTTTCATACTTATCCATTTTGATCATCATCCACAACTTCACTCTTCCATCCATCTATCCATCTCCATCCTCATTTGTGCACACATTGGAGAGCCAACCACATATCTACATTGGACCAATCCAATCAAGCTAAGGAGAGGTGCATTCTTGGCTTCATTAAGAGTCCAAATCGGAGGAACAAGAGAACTCTCTTGTCAAGGTATAATAGATTGTTTTTTTATGCCTTTTATTTCTATGTTTTATGCTTTGATTTGAATTAACACTCTAGCTTTGCATCAAGATATTTTCCCTTGGTTCAATTATCATCTTAATCTTGTATTAGGCTGCATATCATTTTAATCTTGCATTAGTATCATTTCATTATCATTATCATCTTCATGTCATTCTTACATCTCATACATCTCATCATCATCATCTAGTCACATTCATCATTGCAGCTGTTACATGCATATCTATCACATCATCATGGAATATTTGTTCACTTTCATATATTCATCATCCATCTATCAACATCAACTTCAACATGTCTTATACAAGATGTATCTTTCTTGAAACGACGTTTTGATTAGGTCTTATACAGGATATATCATTCCTGAAACCAGACGTTTTGATCATCTTTGTCTTATACAGAAGGTGTCATTCTTGAAACCAGACTTGATCTCAATCTTATCAATTCTATCAATCCATTTCATCTGATCCATTCTATCATGTCTTATATAGGATGCATCTTTCCTAAAACTAGACATTTTGATAAGGTCTTATACAGGATATATCCTTCCTGAAATCGAGTGTTTTGATCATCTTTGTCTTATATAGGAGGTTTCATTCCTGAAACCAGAATTAATCTCAATCTGATCAATCTTATCAATCCAATCAATCCAATCAATCTGATCAATCTTATCAAACCCATACATGTCATCAACTATTCACTCTCCTATCTTTCAAATAACATTCCTCTTCTTTCGAGAGATCATTCATGCCTTTAGTGCACGAATGATCTCCCGAGGGGGCAATATCATATCTAATCTCCATATCAATTTCATATCAGTTTTATATCGACACCAACTTCATATCGACTTTTCATATCAAATCAATTCTTCATATCTAGGGCATCATATCGAATCTCGACATCAATTTCATATCAGTCTCATATCGAATTTTCATATCAAATGAATTCTTCATATCTGGGGCATTATCATATCGAATCTCCATATCAATTTCATATTAGTCTCATATCGACATCAGTCACATATCAACTTTTTATATCAAAATCAAGTTTTTCATATCCAGGGAATCAATCTTACATTAGTGAATTTCAGAAGCTTTCAGTTATGGTAACTAATATCTCAGAGAGAAGGCTAGTCATTCTTTTCGTTGAAGGTCTTTATGAGCCTATGAAGGGTTGGATTAAGGTTTTTGATCCCCCTACCTTGCAAGAAGCCATGATGAAGGCATGTAGCATGGAACTTACCACTCCTCATAGTAAGTTCACTCCAAACCATCCTCTATGGAGATGGCTCCCATTCTTAAACACACACCCTGCACCTATCTCTGCTTCTGGTGAACCCTGGTGGATCTGCTCTTGCTAAGTAGGCTCGTTTGTATAGGTCTCTAGTTGGGCCCCTTAAGTGATAATTGATAGTTGGCATGTTATGTATAGAATCTGGTGATTTCAATGAAACAAAACTTCTCTATCTCTATCGGTTCACCCAAGATTACCGCATCTCTATTCTATACGTAAAATGCCCCCTGAGCTTAGTCCCCTACTCTTTTGCTGCAAGGGCCGGTTCATGAAGAGGGTTCAATGGACCCTACTATTTGGTTGGGCCGGTGCAGAGGGAGAGTCCCCCTACCCCTACTATTGTGTCGGGCCCGCTTGATCATATCGACAACTTTGGCAACAACATCATATCGAAAAATTTTGACAACAAATTGAGCATTTTTCTTTGAATCAACATGTGGTCACTCGTTGTGTAGTGTCCACCCTTGATTTGACCTATTTTGACTAGAGTTGACTTTTATATTATGCTTGATAGACTTATCTAGACTATATTTGATGATTTGGATGATGATTACTCATGTACTTCAGTTACTTATTATTGATGTTAGACACTATTGGACATATGCTATTTTGATTATCTATATGGATGTTGGTACTATCATGATTGATTATGTGATTTGATGATAGATGTACTCGATGGATTTTATATGCTTACTATGTGATGGATTATTGATAGATTAGATTTATCATGGTTTTGATGATGATTATGATTACGCTAACCATACTTCATGATTACATTTGATGAGATGTTTATGAGATGTTTTCAGCGATTATTTGACTGTCTTCGTGATAGAGATGATTCCACATCACTCATTGCGAGCGGGATGTGTCATCGTGATTCTCTATCACTTGCTTGTTCTATATATGTATATGTATATGTTGTATTGTCATTTTGTGGTTGCAAGATTTTGCAGGTACCAGACATCGACTCCACCTGGCTTCACAGGTCTAAGCGTGTCTTTAGTTCCAATGGCTTATGTGGTTCGGAAATGACATGATTTCCCCTCACATACTCTAGGTCTAAGTTGTTCACCGTGAGTTGTCAGCGTCTTGGCATAATTCGCCTTGTCAGTTAGTAAGCTTGGTCTTCTTGGTATTGTGAGTTTGGTTTATGTCGGTTGATTTTATTGTTTATGTTAGAGTATTTATGTGGCTCTTGATGTGTGGTTTTATATTTAGTAATATTTATTTTAATGTATTTTAATTTATTAGTTTTGAATATTTAATTATTTGGCATTTATATTTATTTGATAATTAACGTTTATTGATTTTATGATTATTTAATATCTGGTAAGCTTTATTGTTGTTTAAGATTTATTTTATATTTGTGATTTAATCTTTAATGGTATTTGATTATTTAATTATTTATTTGACTTTCTATGGTTTAAAATTTATTTGATATCTTATATTTATTTGGTTCTTTAATTTATTTTATTAGCTTTTGGTTTATTTAATTTTAATCCCCATTTGGATTATTTATTTATAGCTTATATTTATTTAATAGTTTGACTTTTATTTCCTAAGTGGGGTGTATGAACACATTAAATTTAAAATAATAATAAAACTTTCCCACTTAGCTGGATAAGTAAATTTTATATTTACCTTACCTACCCTTTACTCTCATTGGTTAAATTCAAAATGGGAGAATACATTATAATATATGGTGGGTTGGTAAAATATATTCCAAAATGGAATATTCTGATTGGTCGAGATTGAGGCTAGGGTTTTTGGATTATTGTTGCTTTTTATTTTCATTCTTGTGATGGTTTTCGGGTTGGCTATTCTCTGGAAATTTTTCCAGCAAGCTTTCTTCCTTGGTTTTGGATTTCTTCACTCTTGGTTTTGGCTGGAGCTTGGTTGGATCTTGGTTTGGCTTTGTGGGAGCTCTTCTTCAACTTCATTCCATAACTTCAGGTTGCAGGTTGGAGTTTTGTACCTTTGAATTTTGATTTTAATGTTTTCTTTGTGTATGCATTGTGTCTGCAAGTGTTTTGGGCTTGGGTTGAAGTATTAAGTTATTCTATAGTTTTTAATATGGTTGAAGATTAATATTTGGGGAGAAAACCTTATCTTATTTGGGTTTTTTTATAGTTGCTGGAGATATATATATTTGGTTTTTCATGTGTATGTCATTTCTCAGCTCTGTGAAATTCTTGTGAAAATCTCTGGTGATAAATCCTTGTTTTGGTATGGGAGTTTGAATGAATGGTTTTCCCCTTTCAGTTTGTGAGTGTTTGGTTTTGGTTCCATTGGAATCTCTGTGAGTTTTCAAGTGGTTCTGTATGTTTTATGCCGTGAATACATTTGATTGAATCTTGGCTTATAGTTTGAGTTGATTTATTTTGTTTTCACCTATGTATTCCTTGTTTCTGGGTGTCTCTTTTCATGTATTTTTCGAGCCCTTTGGTTAAGTCTGGATCTTATTATTTTACTCGTAAGTTTTCTGAGTTTTCCGTAAAATTTGTGTAAATGCGTTGTTTCTATAAAAGCGTTGTTTAAATGTGTAAAAGCATTGTTCTGTTTTGTGTTTGCATTGTTTTGCACATCATAAGCATTGTCTTAGAAGGCGTAAGTGTGAATCTGAGAATGAATGCACTGTCTTAGAATATGTTTGAGTGATTCTGGAAATGTTTGCGTTGTCCTATGAGATGAAAGTGATGTTCTATTTGACAGCAGCATTGTTCTATGGGACAAAAGTGCTAAATTGTCTGTGTTCTATGTTTTCTTAGTTTTGGTCATTTTTGAGATATTTTCCCGAGTTGATTTTGTACCAGAGGCTTTATTTGAGGTCTGTTAATATTTTCTAGTTTTGGGTTTGATCAGTTTTCATGCATTTTGGTGGTTTTGAGTATATTATTTTCTCTATGTATTGTGGATATTATAGACTTTCTTCCATGTTGATAAGCCATGGATGTTTGAAATGATTATTATGTTGTTTTGGACTAGCAAGTGGTAGGCCTTGTTGTGATGCTATCTTTTATTTGATGGCAACATTTGATGGCTTGATATGCCTTTGTTTATTGATGGCCAAGAGGCTCATTTTGCTATATTGATATTGTTGTAGCCTTGCATATGTTATGAGAGTATGCGTGGAATTTTTTGGCTACATTGAGTATTATTTTTCATGTATTTATGTTGGTAGAGCCTCTTGTGATTTATTATTGGGCCATGTTAGGAGGAGTGGGCTTCCTTGTGATGATCGGGGTCATGAGAGATAGGCTTGCATGAGGTTCCTTGTAAGGATGCATGAAGTTTAGACCACCAGGGAACATTGGAGTTTTCCATGATTTTTAAATAAGTGATAACCTAATAATTGATGGGTTGGGTAGCTAGATTAATTAATAAGATGATTAATTGATTTGAGCCTCATGACTTAGTCCTAGGGAGGATGTTTTAGGATAAGCATGAGAAGGCCGTAAAGATGATAAGCTAATCTCCCTTAGTCTCTCATAGGTTGAGATGGCTCCACATGTCCATCAGGCTAGTGCCTTATGTTATTATGTTATTATGTTTTGAGGATGGAATGTGATGACACTCCACTCCTACATGTGTTTCCCCTTTATGATTTATGATTATGCTTATTGGATGCATTTATGTCTTGATGAGTTTTATGCCTCTGGGAGTTCATTCTTGTTGTATTGTGTGAGTTATTGCTTGAGAGTCCTTGTGTGGTTAGTCTCTTTGGTTATAGGTGCTAGCTTAAGTTTAGAGTGTGTGTTGGGAGCTTGTGTCATCTCCTAGCACGGGGGGTGGTTCCTTTGGTTCCACATGGTTGGGAGGTTGGTGCTTTTTAGCCATTGTGATGTTCTCTTGGATTCTTCTTCATGATGGACTATGGATGTACCTTGTAGCAAATTATGTAATGGATAAGATGGAATGCATGTAATATAATATTGTTGTATTTAATAGATAGACTCTTGTAGTAGAAATATCTATGCTCATGATGTATTTAATGTACTTGTATTTGTAAGATGAATTGTAGTTGGAATAGAAATGGATTTGTATTATGATTCAGTTGTATTATTTCATGGAATGTTGAAAGGCAATTTAGAATGTAAAATAATCTTGAAAGAGGAATATTCATAGAATAATAAATGAATATGTCAGAAGGTGTTAATTAGATATAGTGAAGATGAATGATTCATATAGATGCATTGGTAGAAAGGAAATTATGCATATCATGAGGAATAAATAATGTTGTAGGTTGCATAACTCATGGTTAGGGGATTAGAATATGATGCATTAAATGAAGATGAAATACACCTATCATGTGTGTACTATGTTATTATAGTGGTGAATTAAGTAATGGTGTTGAAGTACCCAAGGGAAAGGTTAATGATGCTATGTTAATTCCGCTTGCATTATTTGATGAAATGAGCAATGATGTATGTTCATATTGGTTAATTGGTTAATGAATGTAAATAGATGGAGATGTTATGTGTTGCATTAGTTGTTATTAGATGTTGTGTATGGTGAAAATGGATAACAATAATAACAATATTGAAAGGCTAAATGAATTCAACCACAAAACCCTAGCCTAACAATGAACAAAGATCCACCATAACATATGAAGATTACCTAAGACAATGTAAATAACTCAAAATCACAAAGATTATACCATCACATGTCCAATAGGGTTTTGATCTCCATTCTTCCTATCTCCATTGATCTTGCTTGATATATTTGCTCTCAGATTTTTATATGCACAAGAGCTCAACAAAGAACGGAATGTGGTTGCAAGTAGGATTGTAGTGTAGCCAAGTACTCCCAAATTGTCGATTAGTCATTAGTCATTAGGGTTTGACAATGAAGAAAGCATCTCCTTAAATAGAAGACACAATATGAAATGGAGGGTTAAGATTGAGAGGTGTAAAAAGAGAGGTCGGCTAGGATTAGAGGGTAGGTAAAAGAAATAGTAAAATAATGAAAGAGGTAGGTAGTGTATGAATTAAGAGATAAATGACATGTGTCATGGGTAGAAAAAGCTAATGAATTAATTAAATAAATAAAGATTTATTTAATAAATAGAAGAAGTAGGATAATTAAATAAATAAAAATATTTATTTAATTTAGGAAAAGGATAATTTAAATAAATAAATGTATTTAGTTAAATGAGAAATAAGGCTAGAAGAGGATAAATGAATTAATTAAATAAATAAAGATTTATTTAATTAATAGAAGAATTAGGCTTAGATAATTAAATAAATAAAATATTTATTTAATTAGACATGACAATTTTGGGTGTCTACATTTTGCCCCTCTTTGAGACAATGCAGCTTGTCGCGTTGTTTCAAAGAAGATAAGATGAACTGATATAGAGTTGCCCCAGAATGGGAATGATATGCCCCCTCGAGAGATTGGATGAAAATGTCTGAAAAGATTGCAGACAATCTCTCGATAAGAAAGACGGGATAGAATGGATTGACCGAATAAAGTGACAAAGTCACAGGATGAAGAATGCTGACTCGGGAAATGAAGGCGAGGGCTAGAGTAGGCTATAAGATAGACCACGGGCAAAAGACATCCTCATTGTCATCCACACCCCTACAAGATCACAGTGCAGAGCGAGAAAAGAGCAGCAGCAGTCAGCAGCGATGGCCTTCGTTCATAGATTCGATGGCGTTCGCCGATTCCAGAGGCCAGCAGAGGCAGAAGAGCCGGTAAGTACCAGAAAACCTCCTCGTACTTTCACGCATTTCAAGTTTTATCATTAATGCTCAATAGGTAGCAATAAATGCGCTAGGAATAGGGTAGTTAAAAAATGCAAAAACGCGCAACCGCGTCTGTGTCAGTGCCAGGCACGTCTGTGTCCAACAGGCGCGTCTGTGCCGGGTCCAGGCGCGTCTATGCCTGGGACCGCGTTTGTGAGTAATGCGAGTGCGTTTGCGAATTCCAGACGCGTTTGTGCTCTTTAGGGGCGTCTGTGTTCCCTGGCCGCGTTTATGAAAGATTTAGGCACGTATGTGTTCAGAAAGCGCGTCTGTGTTGCAGAAGCGCATTTGTGCAGTCTATAAGCGCGTTTATGAGTTTAAAGCGCGTTTGTGTGTCAAAAATGCATAGTTTGAGTCGTCTAGGTCAAATCGGCAGTTCTGTGATGAACATACGCTGTCGATTGGATAAGCTACTGAGAGGATACACTCAAGCAGGTCCTCTAGGAAGACTAGGATAGATCAAGGCACTTTGTGATGAACAGGGAGCACTAAGATAGGCAGCACTTTGTGATGAACAGGGAGTGCGAATGTGAGTAACACTTTGTGATGAACAGGGAATGTCACACATGTAGTACTTTGTGATGAACAGGGAGTACCACTAGGATAATCAGCAACACTTTATGATGAACAGTGAGTGTCACTAGGGTAGATAGCCATATGCATTTAGATAGCGAGTAGCATTTTGTGATAAACAGTGAATGCCACTATAACTGACATGATTGAGTTGCTTGACTGTAGGAGTATCTGCCTATGCTGGAGTCACGGGAGAGATTCCCGTCAACTCAGAGATTGCGACCAGAGTTGTCGATTCAAGACAGGATTGCTATTGAGGAGATGGGCCTCAGACATGTGCTATATGTGCCCGAGTTTCGGGCAAACATGGGTTTGTTAACTGCGTTGGCTAAGAGATGGCACTCTGAGACGTGCACATTCCATCTGTCGATGGGTGAGATGACAGTCACCCTGGAGGATGTCTACAGGATATTGCATATACCGATCGATGGAGAGCTGATCCCATACGATCGTGACGGAGACAGGGAGGCTTTGAGACGGGTGTTCTAGGATCCAAGACTGGAGATGAGGGTGGGACACGTGGCATGGGATACCATGACATGGATAGGATTAGCACTACCAATAGTGTTGGTAGGAGTGATCAGTGAGTTCCTCTATATCAGTTTTGTACCATTTTGTATAATGATATAGACACCTGCGGGTGATTGTAGCCATATGATTTTGACATCATTGTATCATGACACTTTATATATATATGAGATGATTCATCTTTGCGGAAGCTATAGGCATGTGTACCTATGTGATGAGATGTTCTTATGTGATGCTTATGATATGGATGCAAATATGTATATGATGCAATGCAATATTTTTTTATTTTTTTTGTTCGTTTATGTTTTATATGTGTATGCATGATGCAAATGTGAATGTAAGTAATGCAGATGGATATGACAATGCCGATGTAAATTGTGCTAACAGGTGTTGTGTGCAGGATGTGATGCAGTTGTGATATCTATATGTATGTATGAAATGCTTATATGTGATAATGTAGGTGCAGCTACATGAAATGCAAATGTTTTTGGTGTGTCATTATACTCAGTCATGTGATAGCAGGCTACGCGGACTCGAGAAGGATGATGGAAGTCAATCAAGAAAGGGGGATGGAAGACAGAAGATATGAACGTGAAAGAGATTCTTGTGCGTTATCATCATTGAGCTTTATTATGGCAAGTAGGTTATGACAATCGAGGCATATGTTTGACCCAGAAAGTCATTGTACCCGTTTGCATGGAGATAAGACAATCACAAACAAGGAATGCCCCAGTTCATACTAGACTCACAGTGTCCTCATATCCTTGGACAAGTCATAGAATTACTAAGAGACAATCCACAGACAACAAAAGAAAATGGGTGACGATACCCCATCCTCGCCTTTCTAGTCAAAGACATCCTGGAGATAGAATCTCTAGTCAGAGACATCCCGAAAAAGCTAAAAGACATGTCACCAAAAAAGATGAAATCAAAAGAAAACCAAGACTCAACACCAACATCCACTGTAGTCCTCAAGTTTAGTGTCTCTTGTCACTTGTATAAGTCTTATTTGATTGTGGTCACAATGTTTACTTTCACAGAAAGGATAGATAGCACTGAACCATAATGTTGTCTGAGTCTGTTGAAATATTTGATTTGTTGAAGCCCATTGTTGCTGCTGTGTCTCATCTGAAACTGATTGAATCCATGAAACTGATACTTTATTGCGAAGAAGACGAAACTTTATTGCGGATCTGTGATGCAAATGTTGCTCTATTGTGGTTTGTGTGCGGACAGACTGAAGGAAGCTGGAAGAAACTGTACTCCTTGAAACATGTGATGTTCTCAGTTCCACACCCATCACTAGACGTAGGAATTGGCCGTAGTCACAGATAGGATCTGATTTATTATGGATGGAAAGGGATGTGAAAAGGGAGGTTTATGGATGGCTAACCAATCTTAGGTAGATCAATAACAAGCCATGATGGGAATGGGTAAGTTTATTGTGGATGAATAGGTCGTGAGTGTGTGCGAAGTGAAAGGATGAAAGAGAATCCTGAAGGAGGGAGGAGCAAAGTCTCTACGCATGGCGCTGGGAACCCAGTTTTCACCATGGTACTTGCCCAAGGCGCCACCGAAGTGGTTTTCACCGTTGGACAAAATTATTTCTCTTTACTTTTCTTGATTTTTCAATTTTTTTGTTGTCACAAGGCGCCTGTTTGCCAGGTTTTCACCAAGTGACGATTTTTTTGTTTTATAATTTTTTTTTTTGTATTTTTGAAATTAGGATACTCTGATGAGCTATGTGTAGAACCGGCGAAGGTGCATGCTGTTGATAGGATCCTCCAAAGGTTCACCTTCTGTAGTTGAGAGCTGATATGCCCCAGAGCCATATACTGCTATAATAATGTAAGGACCAAGCCAGTTTGGTTCAAACTTGCCCTTCTTCTCTCTGTCTTGCTGATTTTTAGGATTTTCTCTGAGAACCAAGTCACCTACTTCAAATGTGCGAGGCTTGACTTTGTGATTGTAACTGCGACTCATTCTTTGTTGGTAAGCCTTGAGATGATTAAAAGCAGTGTGTCTTCGTTCCTCCAGCAGTTCTAGTTCTTGTAAGCGAGAGACCCTGCAATCTTCATCGTTGATTATGTTTCTCAAAGAGACCCGTAAAGAAGGTAACTCGACCTCAATAGGCAAGATGGCTTCAGTGCCGTAGACAAGTGAGTAGGGTGTAGCTCCTGTAGGTGTGCGGACACTTGTACGATAGGCCCAAAGTGCAGGATTGAGTTGGATATGCCAGTTATGGCCAGCATCGTCGATTGTCTTTTTAAGGATTTTGAGAATTGTTTTTTTAGACGCCTCAGCTTGGCCATTACCTTGGGGGTAATATGGTGTGGAGAAACGGTGAGAGATATGGAAGCGGTCACAGAGTTCACGAACATCCTGATTTTTGAAGGGACGCCCGTTATCAGTAATAATGGAAGTAGGAATCCCATATCGGCAAATGATGTAGTTCAAAATGAAGGTAGCGATTTGTTTCCCAGTAACTTGTGTGAGAGGCACGACTTCAATCCACTTTGTGAAATACTCTGTGGCTGTGATAATGAATTTATGTCCATTGGAAGAAGGAGGGTGAATCTTGCCTATGAGATCGAGTCCCCACTGACAAAAGGGCCAAGGAGATGCAAGTGGTTGTAGTTCCTGTGCTGGTGCATGTATGAGGTCTCCATGAATTTGACACTGCTTACACTTCTTGACAAACTGATATGCATCTTTTTCCATAGTAGGCCAGTAGTATCCCATCCTGATAAGTTTCTTGGCCAAGGTAGGACCACTAGTATGCGGGCCACATATCCCTTCATGCACTTCTCGTAACGCAATCTGAGCTTCGTCATTCTCTAAACATCTAAGAAGGGTGCCATCTAGACCTCGTCGGTATAGGATATCAGCTAAAATGACGTATCGAGAGGATTGGCGAATGAAAGTGCGACATTGATTGTTTGATAGATCGGGAGGTAAGATATTGTCGCGAAGGTATGTGAATATGGAACCATATAACTGGGATTCAGGACCAACAACACATATCATTTCCGTAGGAGTGATCTCATATGATGGAATCAGCAAGTTGTCTACCAGGAACTCATAGCAGGTCTCATTTTGCGGCAGATCAATGAGCGAAGCAATTGTAGCCATGGCATCTGCAGCACGATTCTGTTCTCTTGGTATCTGCTCAAACTTTATCTTTGCGAAGTGCTGTTTCAGATCATCTACCAGTTGTTTGTAGGGCATTAGTTTTTCATCTTTTGTTTGGTAATCATCAGTTGCTTGCCGTATGACCAGTTGAGAATCCCCAAAAACACGAAGCTCTTGGATCTTCCACTGAACTGCAATTCTTAATCCAGTTGTTAATGCCTCATATTCCGCTATATTGTTGGTGCAAGGAAATGATAAGCGGTATGATTTTGGTATAGAATCGCCTTGAGGAGTTATAAAGAGTATACCCGCTCCTGCCCCATGCTGTGTATATGAGCCATCAAAATATAATTGCCATGGCTTTGCAGGTGATATTGTTAGAATGGACTCATCTAGAAATTCTGACTGTAGAGGAACATCATCTATCATGGGAGCATCTGCCAATTGATCTGCAATGGCTTGTCCTTTGATTGCTTTCCTATCCACGTATTCGATGTCAAATTCACTCAGAATCATTACCCACTTGGCCAGCCGCCCAGTAAGTGTAGCTTTGTTGAGAAGATATTTTAGTGGATCAATTCTGGCAATCAACTTAGTCTTGTGAGTGAGCATATAATGTCGTAATTTTTGTGAAGCAAAGACCACAGCAAGACATGCACGCTCGATTGGTGTGTAATTTAGCTCATATCCTACCAATGTGCAATTGATATAGTAGACTGCTTTTTCCTTGCCGTCAGGTATTTGTTGTGCTAGGAGTGCCCCCAGTGTCGTTGGAGTAGCTGATATGTAAAGTAGCAACGGTTGATCTGGAATGGGTGGCATTAAGACTGGTGGGTTCAAAAGATAGTCTTTGAGCGTCTGAAAAGCCTGTTGATAGTTCTCATCCCATTTGAACTTGATATTTTTATGTAGCAGGTGCTGGAAAGGATTACACTTATCTGCAAGTTGTGCGATGAATCTTCGTATGGACTAGAGTCTCCCTTGTAAAGATCGAAGTTGACTGATATTCTTAGGTGGCGGCATGTCCAAGATAGCCTTTACTTTCGCTGGATCGGCCTCGATTCCTTTTTTAGACACAATGAATCCTAGGAGCTTCCCAGAGGTTACTCCAAAGACGCATTTCTTTGGATTTAGTCTTACCTTGTACTTTTCCAGCTGATCAAAGACAACTGCAAGTATGTCTAAGTGTGTATCTCTGTCTATTGACTTTCCTAAAAGATCGTCAACATAATCTTCCACGGTTATGTGCATGAGATCATGAAAGATAGTAGTCATCGCTCGTTGATAAGTGGCGCCTGCATTTTTCAGCCCAAAGGGCATGACGTTCCAACAGAAGGTTCCCCATGGACAAGTGAATGATGTTTTATGTTGATCTTCAGGTGCAATCCTGATTTGATTATATCTAGAAAATCCGTCCATTAAGGATAACATTTCATGACCTGCTATGAGATCAACGATCAAGTCTATGTTTGGTAATGGGAAATCGTCCTTTGGACAAGCCTTGTTGATATCTCTGAAGTCTGTACATATTCGGATACTGCGATCTGGCTTGCTGACAGGTACTAAATTGGAAATCCATTCAGGATAATCAATTGGGCGTATGAATCCGACATCCAATAATTTCTCCAGTTCTGCCTTGACGAGTAATGCCACTTATGGATGCATTTTCCTCAATTTCTGTTTTACTGGTTTTGCCCCTGGTTTGACTGTCAAATGATGCATAACCAAATCCGGATCCAGTCCAAGCATATCAGCGTATGACCATGCAAAGTTGACTTGTCGTTCCTTGAAGAAGTTTATGAATTTTGTCCTTTCGGCCTCTGTCAAAGATTGCGCCAAGAATATGTTGTGTGGAACCTCTTCTGTACCAATATTTGTCTTTATAGTCTCCTCTACCAACATGGATGATTTTTCCTCATATGATGCTGGGAGAATGTCGAGCCTTCCATCTTCGAGTGCCTCAGAGAGGTTTTCGCCCTCAGATACGTCCTTTCTTTTTACTTTTTTGGGGTCAGATAGCGCCATAGTGTGGTTTTCGCCATAAGACCCTTGTTTTGTTCTTATTTTCACATTTTTGCGACTAGAAGGCCCGACACCCTCACCGAAGTATGCCATGTTGTTGAGTTCTATGGTGTATCCCGCTTTGTGGTCTCCAGGGGGAAGATCATCTCGAATGCCAAGATAGTCGACAATAGCTTCGTCATTTTGAAATGTATCAAATTGTGCTGGTCCTTCATGATCCCAGTCAATGAGTTGGGGGTGAACAAGGGGAAGGTCATTAGTGTTTTCAGAGTTTGCTGGACTAATAGTGAAGATGTGGTTATATTCGGGTATGTCAAGGCAATCGTCGAGGTCATCGATGGCACTCTCCTCATCAGTTTCGATCATGAGCGAATCCAAATTGTCATCACTAGTAGCGCCTTCTGGGACAGGTGTCCTCATCCTATGCGATTTCAACCTAGGACCTTGAAATGAAGACTATACGGGATCCTTATGGGTTGGTTCTTGACCAACTTTGAACTTTTTGTAAAATTGCTCCTCCTCTGTAGGTTCATCTGGCTCTCTGAATGTCTCGGTGAGCTCATAGTCACTGGAGGATTTGTCTGAACCCCATTCCCACTCATTAGAATCTGTGGAAGGATAATCCTCCTGTTGAACTTCGGCAACTTTGATTCGCCATGCCTCTTTTGTTCTTTTATTGTGAATCTTGGAATTCAGAAAACCAAGTCCCTTGGAGCGTTCTCTTCTTGTAGTTAGCTCAGGTTGTAAGGGCTCCATGACACCTTCTTTGCGTAACCCGAGAGGGCTTTTTCCATCATACCCGAATTTTTGTAGAATTTTAAAGCCTTTGCCATAGTTCTCACAGGGTATAATAGTCTGATTATGTGTGTCCTCTTCACTATCTTTATAAAGCATTTTGTATAAATTTTCCTCTTCTAGTTCGCCCCATCTTTGAAAGATGGTAGGATCCCATTTGAGTATCATGATGGAGATTTGCTTGTTAGGATGTGGCCTCCCATATTCTTTTGGAGAGCTCATGACTTGTCGTAAAAACATTGTTTGATTCAAAGTGTATTCTCCCATGCCTTTGTCTTGAAACTTGCCTCTAAGTTCACCTTGTTTGGATGTCGAGGGTTTTAATGACTCAGGATCAATGTATGCTGAAGAAGGAGTAGCCTCACGATTACTGGGAATGATAGTTTCAGTATGTGACCTCAAGTTATTGCAATATATGAATGGATTTGGATCACCATTGACTGTTACCTCGACTCCATTATGAGGAAACTTAATGCATTGATGGTATGTTGATGGGACTGCCCTCATTTCATGAATCCAAGGACGTCCTAGCAATATGTTATACGTGAGATCTAGATCTAGGACTTGACAAACCACATCCTTTGTGACTAGCCCTATTCTTAGCGATAAGGTGACTGTGCCCTTGGACGAGCGCTCTTCATCATCATAAGCCTTGATGGTGATTTGGTTTGTAGCATTCACAGCCTTGTCAGAATATCCCAATTGTCTTATGGTACTCAAGGTACAAATATTTAGACCTGCTCCTCCATCTATCAGGACTCGCTTGATTCTATGTTTATGTATGAAAGCTTCAACGTGTAAAGGTGCATTATGTGGCTGACTTATGGAGGCGTCATCAGCTTCTGTGAACATAAGGGAAAGTGGAATGGATAGGTATCCCACCATGGCTTGAAACTGATCCACGTTCAAATCAGTAGGGACAGCAGTGTCTCTCAAGATTTTGTCAAGGATAGCTTTATGTGCAGGGGATATATGTAGAAGCTCCAGAATGGAGATGAGCGCGGGTGTCTTCCCTAATTGTTCTACAAGGTCGTACTCAGGCTTGATTGATAAAGGATTGGTATTCTTAGTGGAGGTACCTGGCAATGTAATCTTACCTCGACGGGTTGTAACATGACATTCAGAGGTAGATTCGGAGGAAGATCCCACACCTTTTAGGACAATCTTGGGTCTCTGAGAAGGATTCTCAGGATTTTTGTTTTTGATAGTGATAGTAGAAATATGATTGTCCATTGAGATGTGATTGATAGTAGAATCATAATTGTAAGGTGCTCTAGTGTAATTGGCTTGATCATCTGTGACTTTGCCTTTTCCTTTGTCATGTTTTGGGAATGGTTCCTTAAACATCTCATGTTCTTGATTAGATGAATGTCCCTCAATCTCAATGTCGCCTCTATCAATGAGATCTTGCACAATGTTTTTCAATCGATGGCAATTACTTGTCTTATGACCCTTGCTCTTATGAAACTCACAAAATTCATCATCATTCCACCAATTTGGTTTGACCTTTGGTTCATATGGAGGAAAATCTGGAACTGTGATCACTTTGTTTGCCACAAGCTTTTTGAATACTGATTCAAGTGGTTCTCCCAATGGGGTGTACTTCCTTCGCGGTTTAGCAGTTGTTTGATTGTTCACCTGATTGTTGGTAGAACTTGATCCAGAAAAGACGAACTTTGGTCTCACTGTATTGGCATCAACAACGCCATCATTAACTGTGTTCTTGTTCTTGTTCCAAAATTTTGGTTTGTCCTTTCCCTTAAAGTCCTCTTTGTTTTCTTTGAATAGCTTGATAACTCCTTGTTCAATTAAGACCTTTTCTGTTGCTAGGCCCTTTTCAATAACATCCTTGAATGTAGACAAACAAGCTTTCCTGAGATCATATCCAATAGCCTTGTTAACATTTTGTGTGAACATTTCTACCATTTTTTTTTGCGGGATTTCGCAAGAGCATCTGCTAGCTAAGTTTCTCCATCTCTGTAAAAATGTTGCGAAAGATTCTCCTTCCTTTTGTTTCGTATTGTACAAGGTAGTAACTGAGACATCTGTTTCAATGTTGTAAGAGAAATGCTGAATGAATGCCTCTGCCAAGTCGCCCCATGACTTAATACCAGGAGGTAATTGAGAAAACCATTCCATAGCTTGATTGCCTAAGCTCTGTGGGAATAACCTCATCAAGTATGTTTCTTCTGCCGCTACCTCAATGCAAGCTGTGAAGAATTGTCGTATGTGTGCCTTGGGGTCTCCTCTCCCTCTATATTTGTCAAATTTTGGTGTCACAAAGTGTGGAGGAAATGGAGGCATTGGAATGCTCTTATCAAAGGGATAAGGACATATATCTCTCATAGTGTATGTAGGTTTTGATGTACTCATGTCCTCCATTTTCTTTTGTAGATCTCTAATTTGTTGCTCCAAATTATTCTTGGGAGGAGATTGATTTCTTGTAGCATACCCCATGTTTGAAATGCCCATTTGAGGAGGAGCTTGTTGCATGTATGGATGATACTGATCGTAGAGATGTCCATATGGAGGTCTATATTGTTGCGACATGTATGGAGCACTTGGCATAACTTCATGTTGAGGGACCCCATATCTATTTTGTGCATATATACCATATTCAATAGGCCTTTCATTTTCCATTATGTTGCCCCCAATTTTGACATGAGGTCTCCTTGTGTCAAAATTTTGAGGATGTCCTTGAGTATCCACTTGTTTTGATTGATCCACACCTTGAGCATGTGTTTGAGCATAAGGCCTCCATGATGGTCTTTGAGTGTAAGTATCATATATTTGAGCTTGTGAATGTGGGATTGCTGGCTTTTGAAGCAAAACTGATGGTGACTCAGGCATCATATTATTCGGTCCTCTATTTCCTCCACTATTTGGTCTCCTTTGATCCATGTTGGGTTGAATTTGTTGTGAGGGTCGACTTTCTATAAGTTGAGATAAGTGAAAATCATGCGGTATTTTAGCTCCACTTTGTGCCATCATGTGTAAAAAGTATTGACGACCTCTCCTCATTATCTCTTCAACCAATCTATTGAATTGAGGATTCATTATGGATTCTTCTATGTTTGCTGATAGTATTGAAGAATTGTCAACATTGTCATTGTGCATAGCATTGTTGTTTATAGTGTTTGTGCTTTCCACATTTGGATTATGTCTATAAACATTCATGTCTGGTAATGTAGTGTGCTCAGGATTGAAAAATAAATTGTTATCATACTCATAAGAACTCATGTTTACGGATTCTTGAGCTTCTTTAGCTATTCTCCTAGATTTTTGAAGCCGGGTTTCAACCATGAACTAGGTGTTTGACCAAGATGTGAGAGACTAGATGAAAAATGACAAGAGTATGGAAGACCAAGAGTTGTATGGAGTGTAAATGAATCTTGAGGTGTACTTGCAATGTCCAAAGTATAAGACCAAGTATGTAAGTAGTAGAGTAGGTGTGACTTCCAAAGAGAGGATAGTTTCTCTTGATGAGGTAAGCTGACCTTGACTCTAAGTAAAACCAAATGAAACCCAAAGGTAAGAAACCTTGATGAGGGACCACTTAGCAAAGTGTAGTAGTATGTAGTGTGTTGACAAAGTATGATGAGGACAAGCAAGTGACCTTTTGACTCAAGTTCTGACAAGTATGAATGTAAAATGAGATGTGAAGCAATGATGGACTGTATGAGACCTTAGAACAGGCTGAATGCTAGATGAAACCTGAAGAGACAACCTAGGAAGCTCAAGTATGCCGAAAGTGATTTTCTTTTGTTTGCTATACTGTTAAAGTTTTCAATTCCTGACATAGACGCCTCTGTATACTTCACAGATGCGGCTACCAGACACAGACGCCTCTCTGTTTGACACAGACGCTGTTAAAAACACAGACGCTATTCTGCCCTTCACAGACGCACTTATATGATGCAGACGCGGTTAAAACAGACACAGACGTGTTTCTGTAACCTTAGTGCAATTTTTCCAATGTGTGAAGTTGTTTTGTTGTGACCAAATCCGACTGTTTGACTATTTTTTGTGACAAGAGGACACAATGTTGATGACCCAATGTTTGCAAATTGTTTAGACTCCAAAAGTGTGTTGTTTGATGTAAAAAGTTTTGCATACACTTGAAGACACAAAAGACACATTGTTTTGTTGTTTTGTCTTGAATGTTTGAGTGTTTAGCATAAGACAAGCACAAATCTTAGGGCTGGCCAAGACAATAGTTGTTGATCCCACATAGGGTTTTACCCCCAAGGCTACGCTATTCAGAGCGGATACTTAGATGCTTGACCTCACTGGCTCCACCCTCGGCACTCACTTCTCGGGTCAGCCAAGCATCAGTCCCCATGAAAACTCCTCATGGCGAACTTTGTATCTCTACTAAGAACCGTATGTGTGTGGGCCGCTACCAGAGGTCCGACCTCCTGCCTCAACAACTAGAAGGATTTGGGCTTCTAAAATAAAAAGGTGCTAGTAAAGGCATCCGCTCGTGTGGCCATACATGCGGCACTTTCAGCTCTATAAATACAGAAGGCTCCCAGCCGGTAGGGGTTACGCCCTACAAATGATCAAATAAATTTGATCAAACGGGTTTATGGGGAGACATAGTGTCGGTATGAACTAATCAGCACATGTTATTCATAGTTTTCATCATGAATACATTTGATTATAGTGGTTCGGAAGAGGTGGGTTTTCCTTGCTACCACTTGGGTCGTTCTCTTCTCACTAGTAGTCCTAATGACCACACAGGAAGACAGGCCCTCTAAAGATCAAACAAAAAGAGCCTATTGCTCAAGACACAAAAGACAATGATTCAATTTTAGTGCACCAATGCAAGTGTTTGCTAATCTATGAAAACAAGGCACACAACAAAACTACAAAACCCTAGCTAAGGCCCTGCAACAAAATTGTCAGTAGTTTGGGTTGTTTCAAATAATAACCCCTTCCTGCAAGCACACAAGTTAGGTAAATTTTAGAGAAAACTCAAAAGACTTTGTGAAAAAGGGGCCTTCAACAAAAACATTTTTTTTGCCTCCAAAATAAGCTGCACAAACTTGGTTAGCTAGATCTGCAAGGGTTAGCCGAAAATAAACCAGATCTGAAACTCTAAGCACAAAATCCAAAAACCCGAATCAAAGAAAATTGACAAATTTGCAAAACAGAAAACACAGACGCAGTTATACCAGACACAGACGCGTCTGTACAACATAGACGCGGTTCTGTAATTCACAAACGCGCTTGGATACCGCAGACGCTATTCCCGAACACAGACGCGATAAGATCAATCACAGACGCGGTTTTAATTCACAGACGCGGTTCCAGAAACCTGCAAAAAATAAAATCTGGCAAAAACACAGACGCGATTCAAGATAGTGCAGACGCTTCTGAAACACAAAAACGCGATCTGAACGCTCGCAGACGCGGAAAAACCTAAAATGTCGTCGAAAATTGTCCGATCTGCAACTTCAAAAATGCGAAATCTGCAACAAAAATGTTAAATGCAAAGGGACAAGAGTCCCACCGGGCGTGCCAAAATGTGTATGGTGAAAATGGATAACAATAATAACAATATTGAAAGGCTAAATGAATTCAACCACAAAACCCTAGCCTAACAATGAACAAAGATCCACCATAACATATGAAGATTACCTAAGACAATGTAAATAACTCAAAATCACAAAGATTATACCATCACATGTCCAATAGGGTTTTGATCTCCATTCTTCCTATCTCCATTGATCTTGCTTGATATATTTGCTCTCAGATTTTTATATGCACAAGAGCTCAACAAAGAACGGAATGTGGTTGCAAGTAGGATCGTAGTGTAGCCAAGTACTCCCAAATTGTCGATTAGTCATTAGTCATTAGGGTTTGACAATGAAGAAAGCATCTCCTTAAATAGAAGACACAATATGAAATGGAGGGTTAAGATTGAGAGGTGTAAAAAAAGAGGTCGGCTAGGATTAGAGGGTAGGTAAAAGAAATAGTAAAATAATGAAAGAGGTAGGTAGTGTATGAATTAAGAGATGAATGACATGTGTCATGGGTAGAAAAAGCTAATGAATTAATTAAATAAATAAAGATTTATTTAATAAATAGAAGAAGTAGGATAATTAAATAAATAAAAATATTTATTTAATTTAGGAAAAGGCTAATTTAAATAAATAAATGTATTTATTTAAATGAGAAATAAGGCTAGAAGAGGATAAATGAATTAATTAAATAAATAAAGATTTATTTAATTAATAGAAGAATTAGGCTTAGATAATTAAATAAATAAAATATTTATTTAATTAGACATGACAATTTTGGGTGTCTACAGATGTTAAATAAGAAATTTTTTATCTCCATTTGCATATTATTGTTTAGTTTATTTAGGGTATTTTGGCGGGCATTACACGTTGACTCAAAGAGGGGCAAAATGTAGAAACTTAAAAGTTGCACAACAAATTAAGTGAATTCTAATCATTTAATTATCCCTATTTCTTTCAATTAATTAAATTCAAATTTAATTAATATCCCCTTTCTTCTATTTTGCCCATTAATCAAATTAAAGATTCGATTAATATTTCCCTTTTTCTATCTAAGCCATTTAATTAAAATCCCCCTTCTAGCCATTTTAATTTAATTCACATTTAATTAAAATCCCCTTTCTATCCATTTTTAATTAAATTCACATTTAATTAAAAACCCCCTTCTAGCCATTTTTAATTAAGTTTACATTTAAGTAAACCACCCACTTGCAAAATTAAAAATCACATTTAAATAAATCAATATTTATTTAAATCTATCAAATGCAAGTTGCAAACAATAATTAAAATAAATTAATTTTATTTTAATTAAATTCGTTTTCCCCCACCCACTTGCAAAATCCTACATCTCCCACTTGCCTCCTAAACCTCTTCTAGAGCCTTCTAGATTCTTCTAAACTCTTTTAATTATCCTAATCAACTCCTAATCATGTCCTTTCCTTAAATTTGAGGAGGTCACTTCTCAAATTTGGAAGAAAGTCTTCTAAATGAATTTGACTTTATTTCTCCAACAAGATAACTTGTTGAGCTCCCCCAAATTTGGAAGGACTCTTACAAATTTGTCCCCAAAATCTTCCTAACCATTAATGGTTAACTCAACCTTCCCACATGGTTAGAGACTTTCTCTCTAACATAACCCTTAGCTAACCCAAGGGTCTCATCAAGCACTCATGGCTTTGACCCTAGTTATCCACTAACCCAACCATAACCTTACCTCCTAAGGTAACCACCATCTTCTCTCAAGCCCTCTCAAGGTGACATTTGTCAACTTGGGATTGGATTGAATACCTCACATGGATTGATAACTTTCAATCCTAGCCATTGTTGAGATTATTCAATCTCAACCCTCCATTGCCCTATTTTCTCTATAAATAGAGTCCATTCCTTCTTCAAAATATATCAAGTCTTTTGTGGATCAAACTTATAGTCATTTTGCAGGTTAAGGAGTTCTCTTTGTTATCTTCAAGCATCAAGAATTCATCTCATAGTATTTTAGTTTCTGTATACACCTAAAAATGGTCTGAAGATAGTTAATTAAATACGCAGTTATTTGATTAATTCCCCTTCCCAATTAATTGAATTCACAAGCAATTTAATTAATTTCTCTATTCATCTACTAATAAATAAATCTAAATGATTTATTTATATAGTTCATTTCATATCCCCCTTTGATCAATTAATTCTAAATTAATTAATGTCTCCCCATATTAATCAATTCTTCTAATACCTAATTAATATTAACAAACTCAAGTTTGTTGAGATTAATTACCATTTTTCCAATTATTTGAATTTCTAAATTAAAATGAGCACATGGCTTCTAATTTTTAACCACCTAACCTAACCATCCCCTAACTTAACCCATTCAATCTAATCTTGGGTCTAGCTAACCCTATCCTATCTTGCATATTCTAATCTCCTTATCCTAACCTCCCATGGTGTGGATATTCTCTCCTTGAGACACATGACACTTTTGCCACATGTTTCCTCCCTTGGACACTTGCCCTCTCATGAGAAAGTCTCCTTGATACTTGTCACCATAGAAATGACAAGTGTCCCTTCTTCCAACCTCTTCTCCAACTTCCTCAATCTTGGCCCTTGATATCTTCAGACCAGATCTGGACCGTCGATTCCTGCCACCTCAACTTTGGCCTTGGAATTCCTATAAATATCCCCCATTTTGGAGCAATAAGGATCCCATCTCATATCAATTTAGGCATTGTTACTATAGGCATTTTGCATTTCAATTATCTAGCATTTAGCTTTTGGATTAATCATAGCATGTTAATCTAGTTTCTTAAATCATGCATTTCATATCATCCCCATAGTCAATCATGATCAAATAAGCTACTCAACTCTTGGGTTGTCACTTTGGAGGTCATTGCTCCACTGAGAGCACATCAATCCAACACCTTCAAGGTCCTCAAGAATAGAGGAAAATGGGACATTTCAAGGAAGGCTTATGGTTTGCATTTCTAATCTAGTTTTCAATTAAGCTTTTCAATTGTATTTTATTGTCTCATTATATGTGTATGCCTCTTATATACCACATTTTTAGCATCACATTAATTGGCGCCCACTGTGGGGCCTAGCCCCTTTGATCTTTAACAAGTTTGCTTGTAGAAAATTTCATTGACAGGTTGATTAGCTCTTTCGGAGTGTAGATTACCTCTCTTGGGCTCCTGAATCATGTTCTTGATCTCTATTGTGGTGTTCTAACACCTCAAATGGCATTTTTGGGAGACTTCTTAACTCTGTTTTCATATTTTTCTATACTTTAGTGTTTTCAGTATGTACTTTAGCATTTTTGGTATGTATTGTGGTATTTTTGGTACATTTGTGAGCATTTTCAGTCTATTTGACAATGTTTCTGGTGTACAAGACAACATTTCTGGTGTGCAGGACAATGTTTCTGGTGTGCAAAACAACGTTTCTAGTGTGCAGAGCAACGTTTTTTGTGAGAGAAACGTTCTTGGTCAATTTGATGGCATTTTCATTTTTTTATTGATTTTGCAAATATTGTATGTTGCATTCCTCATTTCTACTTCTGGACTGTCACTTTCTCGAACCTAATTTGCAAATTGTTGGTTTTGCAGGTACTTATTTCGCTTTGAATGACCAAAGTCATAAACTATTTCACCATCAAATAATGAAATATAAACTACCAACTTTGTTTGTGGCCGCGGGATTTTGCACTTATTTTTGATAAATTAGACACATATATAATTACAATGGAAATGAACAAACATGCCTTATGTGTTTTGATGATAGGCGAGTATTCTCTCACCTTTCTTAGGTGATCAGAAAGCTAGACTCATCCTTTTCTTTCAATAGTGCATATCTTTAGCGGGCCTGCCCTCCCGAGGAGCTAATAAATCTAAGCCATTAAGGCCGATGAGAGGGGAACGACCCAAGTGGGAACGGCTAATGCCAAGTACTCCAACCCACTATAAAATAAACATGATTTGATGAAAATCAAGTCAACGACAGTGCTCGGTAATAGCTCTCCTCCGTACCTTCGGGTATATCAAACCTTGGTTTTCAAGGCTGGGAGACCTCTTAATTGAGTTTATACCCCAACGTGTCGAACAGATCCTTACTAGTTCCAATTAAATTAGAAGCTACCTGGTTTACCTCCGAACATTATTAAATTTTTAGTGCATGGAGGGGGAAGAATCTCTCCTTAAGATACTCACCATATGCCCCTCTTGAACGTATGTGCGAACTCCCCTTTTGAGACCTTATTGCTAGGCTCATAATGGGACTCCAGTAGCTCTCGCAAAGGCAAAAACATGAGCGCCCTTTAGGAGGTGACAAGGCTGTGTGAGCTGACATGGTACCAAGTTGTGGGCTAAGAACTAATAATGAAGCCAATCTCCTTAGGATAGACTGATTGATGTGTTTTCAATTGTTCAAAACCTATGAAAACGTGGGCTTTCTTTAAAGCTTCTTGAACATACACTTTATGTGTCCTTTGGGACAAAAATACAATCTGAATTCTTTGTTTGTAAGTCAAGTCAAGATATCATCCATTGAAATACAACAAAAATTGCAAACTCAAACTTCAAATTGTCAAATTCACAAGTTTCACAGTAGATTAGCTCTTTCAATCCAAACATTAGCTCTATCAGTCCAAACAGTCGCATTCACAGTCCAAACATTAGCCCTTTTGGTCCAAAAATTAGCTCTATCAGTCCAAACAGTCGCATTCACAATCCAAACATTAGCACTGACAGTCCAAACAGTCGCATCTACAGTTCAAACAGTCGCATCTACAGTTCAAACAGTCGTACCTACGGTCCAAATAGTCGCATTTTCAATCCAAACGTCAGCTCTCTTGGTGTGAATGTTTAACTTTCTCATATTTCAACATTAACTCTCCAAAGTTGAGCACATTAGAGTTTCTGGTCTAAACAACAGAGTTCCTGGTCTAAACAACAGAGTTCTTAGTCTAAACAGTAGCTCTCTTGGTTTAAAGGTCAGCTCCCTTGGTCTAATCAACAACTCTTGTGAGTTGCATGTCAAATTGCTCATGTTGCAACATTAGATTTCCTAGTTTGTACTTGTTAGGTCTAAATATCTGTTCTCTGAGTCTGAAAATCACAAAGTTGGGTCAAAATTGAAATCTCCTAAGTTCAAACACTTAATTTGCTAAGTCTACACATCATTATTTGAACTTTAGAGTCACTATATTGCAGAGCAGAGTTCCTAGTCATTGTGTCAGCACTTATGGTCTATCTGTCAGCATTTCTGGTGTCCAGAACAACATTTCTGGTCTATCTATCAGCATTTCTAGTATGTTTAGCATTTATGGTAAGTTTGTCAGCGTTTCTGGTCAGTATAGCAGAGTTCTTGGTCATTTTGTCAGCTTTCTAGTAAACTACATCAAAATCAGAAAACAAAAACAACCCATTTCTCAAACAACCAAACATAGAGATTAGGTCATCTTGTTGGGTCATTCAATCAGGTTATCTTTTGTCAAAATAGATTCAAGAACAAGACACACAAAGGTCTCAAGTATTCACCTCAAACAAGTTAAAGATCAAACACCTTAAAGTGCAACATCACATTGTCTTTGATAAACTGATAGTTCAAACATAGTTTCTCATCAGGATTTATCATCCTTTAATCACGAAACTACAACACTTGATCAAAATAACCTCATTCTTTATCATAGGATATATCATTCTTATTGAACTTGGTCATATCAAAAATCACAAAATCTGCACTCCAAAAACTAAGATCGAAAAACTTGCAATCAAGCAAATACTTGAATAGATCATTTCCTGAATAATTCATCACTTATAACGATACATTACTCAAGATTTAAATCTCGCAAAACTTTCAAAACATGTGTATTCCCATTCTAACCAAGGCTCAGAGATGAAAGATTGCAAAAATGGAAATAAAAACTTTTGAAATAGCTGAAAATCATAGCAACATGGCATACTAGAACAAAAGACAAGAACGCATAACAAGACAACATATCAGAGAAATCAAACAAGTCCAGAATCAAAATCCAACCATGTCAAAACCTAACAGAGATTCAAATACATATCCAAAGAAAGGTGGCTCTTTTATGCAACTATTAAAGAGATCTCTAAAGGATTTGGCTGAGAAAGATCAAAATCATGTACCTATGTCTAGCAATGGCTCATCCCCCCTTAAACAAATTGATTCTCCAAAGGCGTCTATTCCTACACCTCTTGAAAGCTTGCAAGAATCTTCCATAGCATCATCACCAAAGAATACATCCAAAGATGAAGTTCCCCAAGGGATATCCATAATTGCCATCAAACCTATTTCAAAGGATCCTATTCAAATATCATCTATTGATTCCTTGCAAATTGAAGTCCTCATTCATAGAACACTTGTTAAACATGTCCTGATAGATGTGGGAGCTGGCTTGAACATTTTATCTTTGAGTTTTGTTCGTGCTCTAGGATATTCAGAAGATGTAGTTGATCCCCTAAAAAAGATAAAAATCAAAGCCTATGGTGAAGAAGAACATTACTCTAAAGGAATTATGGTATTACCCCTCAGCGTGGGACCTTTGCAAAAAGACACAACATGCCAAGTTCTAGACTTGGACCTACCATACAACATACTCTTGGGGAGACCATGGATACAAGACATGCAAGCTATTCCATCAACATGTCATAAGTGCTTAAATTTTCCCTACAATGGGCAAGAAATCACCATATCAACAGACTCAAATCCATTACAGTGTTGTAATAATCTGAAATCAGCTCAAGAGGTCATTGTTTCACATAACAAAGAGGCAACATATTCAAGCACACAATCCAAAGAAAAATCATTTGCATCAATTCTATCAAACATGGAGAAACAAATGTAGCTAAGAGATCGAGGGACCGGAGAATACTCACTATCATGGGAAAACAAACAAGAGCAACTTAAAATTGAAAGGGAAGAAGAAGATGTAGAAGTCGATGTAGTTCACACGTATACAAGACAAATGTTAGGAACTAGCCTATTTGAATCAGAATCACATGCGGCTGACATGGACTTAACCGAGGACAATCAGGAGCTACTTGCGCGAGGTCATTCTGACAAGAGTATCGTTCTAGACATGGAAATACATACTGAAAGCCCTGATATCTTTGACATAATCCAACATGAGGATCCTTTATCCTTAATTCATCCCGAACCTATGGACTAGGAAATTGAAGGACATACCACCATGGATACCTTTCCTAATGACCATGCCATATCTTTATATCTTAATGAAATCGAACCTACAACAACTCTCACCAAGAATTTCAGAAACGTATCTTCAAGTCAAATGGGTGTCAAATCTCCTAGTCGCAAAAGTGAAAATAAAGAAAACAATATCAAGTCTAATGCTGAAAACCATTTCTTGGCAATATTGGATCGGGAAAAAGTAAAAATAAAGGACACATCTAATGGTGAAAACCTCCTCGAGGCACCAAAAGATGGGAGATTTGACACCTTACCTCAATGTTATCAAGAGAAGTTATCTATCCTAATAGAACCAGCAGAGCCAATTATCATTGGCACGACTGATCTATATCCAATAACTTCTCTATCAGAACTAGCAAGGCAGAAATATTTGGAACCCGTTAAAAAGTGGCAAATCAATTTTACCTGGTCATATGTAGACATTCTAGGGTTGGATCCAGATCTTATAATACATCACCCAAATATTAGTCTAGGAGTAGGCATCGATAATGGAACACAACATGGATCAGGAGCAGGTGTTCTATTCATCACACCACAAGGTCATACAATTCCAAAAGCATACAAATTAAGCTTCCCATGCACCAACAACACAACAAAATATGAAGCTTTGGTTACAGGTATCAAAATGGTTGTAGAATGGAACATTAGACAACTTCAGGTCTTTGGAGACTCTCAGCTCGTTATCAATCAAATTAATGATGACTATCAAACAAAAGATGACAAACTCATGCCTTACAAAAAGATGGTGGATGATTTCAAGAAATATTTTGTTGAAATCACTTTTGAACAAATTCCAAGAAATGATAACAAAGCAACAGATGCCATGGCAACACTTGCTTCTCTATTACTAACACAGGAAAATCAAAAGCATTATGAATTCCTGGTTGAAGAGTTGTCTTACCCTTCCCATAATTGTCTTGATTCCCAAACCATGTGTCAACTTATTGGATATGATTCCTCCCTCTGTGGCCAAAATTACACATACCTGAAAGATAACATCTTACCTCCTGACTTATCGAAAAATCAAAAGAAAACCTTTATTCGCCAATCCTCCCATTATACTCTTGTCATGGATACCCTATTTAAACAAGGTCTAGACGGTACTCTTTTAAGATATCTTGAACAAGAAGAATTTGAGAAGGCCTTAAATGAAGTCCATAACAACATTTGTGGCACTCATTCAAGTGGTCTTACCCTTTTGAAAAAACTCATACGCTTGGGCTATTATTGGTCGACCATGGAACGAGATTCTTTTCAGATAGCTAGAATGTGCAAACAATGTTAGATCCATGGGAATTTGATTCATGCACCAACACAAGAACGTCATGCTTTGGCAACATTGTGATCTTTTTGCCAATGGGGTCTTGATCTAGTAGGAAAGATAAATCCTTCTTCATCTAATGGTCACAAATTCATCGTTGTAGCTACAAAATATTTCACAAAATGGATCGAGGCAGTACCTCTCACAAATATCATAGGAAAACAAATTGTTGCATTTATCTTGAACTACATCATCTGTCGCTATGGAATACCAATGACCATTATCACTGATAATGGGCGACCATTCAAAAATTAGGATGTACAAGTGCTATGTGAGAAGTTCAAGATCCAACACAAATTCTCCACACCCTATTATCCACAGGGGAATGGGCATGCATAAGCATCTAACAAAACTATTCTGAAAATCATCAAAAAGATAGTGAATGATGCTGGAAGAGATTGGCATAATCAACTGAACCCTGCTCTATGGGCCTACCGTACCAGTATCCACACACCAATAAGTGCCACACCTTTCTCTCTGGTATATGGATCAAAAGCAATATTGCCAATCGAAGTAGAGATACCTTCTCTATGAGTATCATTAAAAGGTCTTATTCCAGATGAAGAACAACAAGTATCTAGACTACAAGAGTTAGAATTGATCCATGAATGAAGACAAAATTCCTTTGATCATTTAAAGGTATATCAATAAAGAATGTGCCGAAGTTATAATCACAAGGTCAAACCACAAATCTCTCAAGTTGGAGAACTAGTACTAAAGGAAAATCCATGAAATCAGTCAGATCGAGAAAATAAAGGAAAATTTGAACCAAACTGGTTAGGTCCATTTGTGGTCACAATAGTATTTGGGTCAGGAGAATATCAACTATCAACACAAGATGGGGATCAGCTCGAGGAACCCATCAATAACATGCATCTGAAGAAGTTTTATGTTTGAAAAATCCAAAAACAATGAAAAAGCAGAAAAATCCAAAAACAGTGAAAAAGTAGAAAATCCAAAAATGGTGAAAAAGAAGAAAAATCCAAAAACAATGAAAAAGCAGAAAATCCAAAAACAATGAAAAAGAAGAAAATACAAAAACAGTGAAAAACAATGAAAAAATAAAAATAAAAATCAAATATGAGAAAAAGTGCAATAAAAACAGATGGTAAAAACTTGGCAAACAAGTGCTATTTGTCAGCTAACTCTGTCATCTATTGGTTCACACATTCTTCTGCTTGCATTCTTTTCCATCAGTGTTGTTTATATGCATCATAAAGCCTTTGTACATACTCAAGCATCCCAAGTGATTTATCATCATGGTTTGGATCATTGACTATATCATAATAAAGGTTTGTTTCTAGGCTGGGGGCAAAATCCTGAACTTGGCTGGGGGCAAAAAATTTTGATCGTTTTGAGCTTAATCAAACAGGTAGAATAACAGTCAAACAACGCTTGTCAAGTGAAAATTTGAGATACATCCAACATTGAACATAAGACCACATTGTCAACCATTAACTATCACATATCAATCTAAACATGACAAAACACATATCAATGGATGATATATCTTAACTCATGATTTTAACACTTTGGCAATAATGGTTCAACTATTTTATTTTGATTTTCGCTATCATGATTTCTAAGTAACTCTAGGATGTCTTTGACTAGAGGAACGAGGAAGGAACATGTTATTTTTCTTGTCTACTATCTATAAAAAAATCATTCATATCTGCATAGTTGTCTCAGGATATGATCTTCGGAGCATCATGGAAGACATTTTGGACTTGCATATAGAAATGGTTAATACTGGCCATTTTATGCAAGCAACACTCAGGTCATCTTGGTTCAATTATACCTCGATTCTTGTGCTAACTTGCAATATCAAAACCCAGGAAAGTAGTGCTTAGGTCATCATGGCTCAATTATACCATTGATGTTTACACTCACTTCCCACATTTTAAAGGCTCAATGATGAAACAAAACAATGACTCCATGATCGGTCCGATCATCACATTGCATTTCATTTTTGCATTTGCATTTTAAAGTAGATTTGCATTTCATTCTGCATGGGATCACAATGCTCATCTTTTCCAAGGCCAAAGACTAACATGGTGCTATCTCTCTTATTACGTGATTAAGTACATTGGACAATAACAAAAATAATCAATTCATTCATCCTGCATGATAAGATAGTTCATCTCATGTAACCATTGCATACCAAGGCATCATTCATATAAAGCATCAAATCATTCATTCACTTAGTAAGATCATTGCATGGCATTCATCTAATCTCAAATCATATAAAATAGCACCATTACATTGCACTACATCCATCTCATATTAACATGCATGAGAACATCATAAAAATATCATAAACATAGAAAGCATTACATTGTACATGCATCACATAACAATTATAAACATCACCATACATATTTGCATTTGCATACATCATGTAAATACTGCATCATCATATATCCATCATCTAGAATTCATAAGCATATAGAAATTAAAGCATACATCATGAAAGTAACTGCACAACATAACCATATATCAAATAGAATGCATCCATCATCTCATAGGTCATGTAGAGCGAATAGGATCGACTGCATATCATATCATCAAAACAAGATCAATGTTTAAAGTACAATGATATCATAAAATATATGAGATACATCACAAATATACATCGCAGGAATCATCAATATCTCATCACAAAAAGGTGTGTACATAAATGGATCAATATCCCATATCAGTGTGACCACTAGGATGCGGAGCGAAACTCTGTCCTGATGCGGCAGGTAGAGTAACACTAGTTGGTACCCCTGTACCTGAGTCCCCACCTAGGGGAACTCTCTGAAGTGGCCCTGTCACTCCTTGACTCTCAGTCTGGCTATGTCCTGATCTCCTGCTCAACTATGAAAATCCTGGAGCCCTTTGATTAGGAGGAACAATAATAAAGTATAAGGTCTTGTAATACTTAGCCTCTCGAATCCCCTAGCGCATCATCTTCAAGGTAGTCTTCCCTGAAATAGACTCTCTTGACAACTGTACCTGTGCCTCATCCTGCCGACATCTATCCCTAGTTGCATCTCTCTTGAATATGAGAGAAGCCATCTAAGAGTCCCTCTCTGCTAGTCAACTCTCTAGTTGCTAAACTTGAGCCTGTAAGTCCATAATCTGAACCTACTACTGATGACATGACATCCTAATGAGGATCCGTCGAGGTGCCTCTGCCTGTGGCTGCTCATCTTGTGATACTGTCATAGGTACCTACTCAACTAGGGGAACCTCCTGCTCTGGAACCTGATGCCCTTGATTCCTTGAACCTGATCTCCTATGTTTGACCACCTGGCCCATCCAATCTATATATACATCTCTGGTAGATCTAGAACTACTAGCTCTTGGTGTGCCTGTCGCTGCCACTGCCACTGCTCGACCATCTCCCCCATCCCCCCATCATCATCTCCAACACCACGATCTCCTGCATCTATTCCATATCCATCTCCATCTCTGCTATCATCTCTGCCTCCACCTCCTCCCCCCACCATCCCTCCGTCATCTAGGAGCTTTGCGTCATAGCCACTCATCATCCTCATCTAAGACTGGCTCTGGCTCATCCGGACGTGTCAGCCTCAGAAACCTATGTACAGTACAATGCACGACATACTCACATGTCATCCCATTATCCATCACACCTGGAAGATAATCCCAATCAAGTGGCCCCAATGATCGATACTTTGCACAGGCCTGATCATATGAAATAGAAAGTCCCCAAGTAGCCACATCCAATCTCCGGTGAGCATAATGAACTATACCCTATGGTATCCCCTGTATCCTGCCATACTGTCTCAACACCCTCGTACACAGGAATCACTCAATGATATAGGGTGTTGATCCAATCAAATATCACTTCATGAATACATACGGTATCTCCAAAGCATCCTCAGGCCAAATCTTGCAATCCCTATATGGCCTCCATATCATAGTATCCAGATCATCCAAGGTCCGTCACCAGTACTCCAATTTGCCCAGCTTTCACTGGACAATGATACCTAGATACCCATCAGCATAAGGCCTGCCTACAGGCCTCTCTCTATCAGCCAATGGTCATGTGATAGGTAAATTCTCCCAGGTCCATATTTGAAGCACGGTCACCCCTGCTGATAACGTAACTGATCCCAAGTACACAACTCAGTGCAGGTCATGATACAAGTGTGCCAACATACATGACCCCCATGCAAATCGGGTCCCCTCTGTCACCATCTGCTCAAGCAAACGACCCCATCCAACAAATAATCCCTTTGACCTATGATCAGGACAAAGGAAGCCTCCAATAAATCTGGCAAGCACAGTCGATAATGTGGCATATCCTAGCTCTATCATCTCCTGCCACACAATATCGTATCCACCTATCTCATCATCCTCAAACACTTGATAAAGTGCATCTATCCCACCCTGCTCACTGAGATCGTAATATACTAGATCGCCCAACACAAGGACGCAAAATCCAAGAGACATCCTCGGGTGTCACCGTCATCTCTCCTGTCGACAAATGAAAAGTATTATGCTCACTATGCCAGCATTGTGCTAAAGCTATCAGTAATCCCCGGTTTATCAAAGGCCAGGGCATGTCAAGAAGGGAAGATAAACCACACCTGCTAATGTGGTCTCGCTCCACTTGGCTAAGGTGGGGTATCAACATCCATGTCTTCAGGAAACACTCCTGAGACTGAAGAACAGTAAAGTGCTTCTGCAATCAAATCATCTCATCATATCAGCTTCTTGATTTATCCATCTATCAAATCAATCTATCGGTATATTTTGCTCAATTGAGATTTTTATCAAATCTCATTAGACCCCTATCAATGATGCTCATCTATCATGAGGTCATTATCAATCTTATCTCATCTCGTGCGTGCATCGAGATAATCAGAACTGATCATCAAATTTATCAATCAGGAGCATCTAATTTTATCAACTAGATAGCTAATCAAATCTTACCATATCAAAAATCAAATCAAATTGACAACAAATTCAACCAATCGACAAATCAAATCATTTTCTCAAAATCACCCAAATCGAAATAATCGAAAAATCAAATCAAATCATCAAAACCTCATCGCTAAAATCAAAAAATCAAAAAATTTCAAAAAAGCGAAAAAATCGCCAAAATAAAAATAAAAACGAAAAAATCTCAAAAATCGAAAAAGCGAAAAAATCGCCAAAATAAAAAAAAAATGAAAAATCTCAAAAATAAAAAATAAAAAATCGAGACCTCGCGATGGCGCCAAAGGTAGCACTGAAGGCACCCATGGCACCTCCCACAATGCTCATGGTGCCTCCTGTGGCGCCGCCAGGCCTCCACCACCGCCCTTCTTCCCTCCAAAAATGCGAAAAATTTCAAAAAATAAAATTTGATGTATTTTTTTTTTTTAAAATGCATGTATAAATTTAATATTTTTGGAATACATATGGAAAATTTTAAAAAATCTGAAAAAACCCATTTCATGAATCGAAAAACCCATCTCAAAAATATAATTTTTTTCCCAACCCATTTGGCGAAAATGCTAAAAAATGATTTTTTATGCAAACAACTACATTTTTCAAAAATCAACTAAAAATTAACAAAGCTGGGTTTTCTCGAAGTACGTATCGGTGGATCATATGCCGGAGGACGCTCATATCGCCGAACTTGCTCGAACCTATGATGGTGGTATGGGATCGCCGTTTCCTTCCTCTAGAGAAAATTTTCTCAAACAACTGCAGTGCACAAATAAGGAGTGGTAAAAGGAATTCACCTTTTTAAACTCATAATGGGGCATTTAAGTGAGATTTTTATTCCACTGATTGTTAATCATCTAATCAACTAATCAACCTGGCAAGGCAGCGTTGTCAAATTTTTTATCGGGAAATGAATCGGATTGACTTTGAAAATCTCTAAAAATCGGAAAATCATTAACAATCTAAAAAAAAAAAATTAAAAAAAAAAAATCACAAAAAATTAAAAAACGTTCGAAAATTATCCGATTCATCTCTCGAGGGGGCATCCTCGCATCGATATCTATCAATCAGATTCTGGGGCATCATATTGAGATTTATCATCTCCAAGATCGAAACTGCATCATATCGAGATTTATCATCTCCAAATCAAATAATTATCATATCGAAACCAAATCCGCATTAAATCAAGATCGAATCTGCATCCTATCAAAATCAATATCAACAACATCATCAATCGAGTTTTCTTTGAACCAATGCATCGTCACACATCACTTCAAAGAGGGGCAAAATGTATACACCTAAAAATGGTCTGAAGATAGTTAATTAAATACGCAATTATTTGATTAATTCCCCTTCCCAATTAATTGAATTCACAAGAAATTTAATTAATTGCTCTATTCATCTACTAATAAATAAATCTAAATGATTTATCTATATAGTTCATTTCATATCCCCCTTTGATCAATTAATTCTAAATTAATTAATGTCTCCCCATATTAATCAATTCTTCTAATCCCTAATTAAGATTAACAAACTCAAGTTTGTTGAGATTAATTACCATTTTTCCAATTATTTGAATTTCTAAATTCAAATGAGCACATGGCTCCTAACTTTTAACCACCTAACCTAACCATCCCCTAACTTAACCCATTCAATCTAATCTTGGGTCTAGCTAACCCTATCCTATCTTGCACATTCTAATCTCCTTATCCTAACCTCCCATGGTGTGGATATTCTCTCCTTGAGACACATGGCACTTTTGCCACATGTTTCCTCCCTTGGACACTTGCCCTCTCATGAGCAAGGCTCCTTGACACTTGTCACCACAGAGATGACAAGTGTCCCTTCCTCCAACCTCTTCTCCAACTTCCTTAATCTTGGCCCTTGATATCTTCAGATCAGATCTGGACTATCAATTCCTGCTACCTCAAATTTGGCCTTGGATTCCTATAAATATTTCCCATTTTGGAGCAATAAGGATCCCATCTCATATCAATTTAGGCATTGTTACTATAGGCATTTTGCATTTCAATTATCTAGCATTTAGCTTTTGGATTAATCATAGCATGTTAATCTAGTTTCTTATATCATGCATTTCATATCAACCCCATAGTCAATCATGATCAAATAAGTTACTCAACTCTTGAGTTGTCACTTTGGAGGTCATTGCTTTGCTAAGAGCCCATCAATCCAACACCTTCAAGGTCCTCAAGAATAGAGGAAAATGGGACATTTCAAGCAAGACTTATGGTTTGCATTTCTAATCTGGTTTTCAATTGCATTTTATTGTCTCATTATATGTGTATGCCTCTTATATACCACATTTTTAGCATCACAGTTTCATTTAGCTTAAATGCATATCCTTTTCTAGCTTAATTAACTCATCTAGTAGCATTTAATCTTCAATTTGGAATTAACCTAGTTTCATATCTTCGCCATCTTGAGCATTTAGTCTTGCATCTTGCATTTCATCTTAATCAACCATCTTAGCTTTCACTAGGATCTTAATTGCGTCCATTTTGATCATAGAATCTTTTAAATCTCATTCTCTAGGTTGTCAACCTAGAGATCAAGTGCTCTTCCAAGTGAGGGTCACCTTGAATCTTGAGGATCTTTAGAGATAGAGGAGCATGGAACGATTTTAAAAAGTTTAGATTCATTTAACTTGTTTTGATTGATTCCCAACTCTAATGCAATGTTTCATGTGCATGTTTGAAGTGTTCTTCTCTATTGCAGGCTGATACCACATTCCAGGCATACACATATACATATGTGTGTATGTATGCATGTATGTATATATATGCACACATATGTGTATGTATATATGTGTGTGTACATATATATGTAGACACCTAAAAATGTCTCATCTCTAACATGATAATTATTCATCTTATTAAATAAATATTTCTTTAATTATTTATTCTTCTGAATTAACCTAATCATCACATTTCAACCTTACTAATTATTCAATTTCCATCTTCATAAATTAATCAATTAACCTCCTTTTCTTATATTAATTAAATATTTATTATTTTATTAATTTTGATTTAATGCATTTAATTAAATATTTTTTATTATTTAATTAAATTAAATTTCTAATGATTAAATAATTTATTTAAATTATTTAATTAACTAATTCATTCTTTTTAATTATCCAAAAATTAAAAATTAAAAATTAAAAAGTCCCCAAATTCCAATTTCAATAAATGTACATTTCAATTTCATGACTTGAAAATTAAAATTCAATTCAAATGAAAATGAAATTTGAATTTCAACCTAGTTTCCTACAACACATTGCAAATTCCTAACTGGCACCAACTTTCAGTCTGACTGGGCAATCAATTCAGCCAACTTCCCAATCAATTCAATTAACTCTCCAATCACCTTTTCTAACTTCAAATTAGCGTTTTGGAACAGATCAATCAATTCAGTTAACAAATCAATCAACTCAGCCATCTAATCAATCAATCCAGTTGACTCATCAATCAAATGAGTTCAACTCCCAATCAGTTTTGTCTTCAACAATCTCAACCATTGATCAATTTTATTCCAGAATGCATCTTAACCATTCATTCCTCTCATCCAGAATTGATAAATTCAGCTCATTTCTCTCATTTTCAATAATCACAAACTTCAAATCTTTCTGCCATTTTGCAAGTTTATAATCACAACATTGAGAGCCAACATTACACAAGGAAGAGAAGGACAATGGAAGCAAAGCTGCAAATAGGTAGTTTTAATTAGATTATTTGATATTTGCACAATTTCATTGATTTACGTTTAAGATTAATTAATTAGTTGGGTTTTTCGTGATTTCCCCTAATCTAATTAGCTCAATTCAGATGATTTTAACCATAATTACAATGGTGAACCTGACGTGAACGTACAACATCTAACCTTGTTTCTATTTTTTGTGTTTTTGCAGGTGTATAGTATGGATTCTCGCAAGCCTACCCAAGATTTTGCATACATCTGTGCAAAATTTCACATTCGTTGGTGTCGTGTTTCACATTTGTCCTTCTCCTATTTTACATTCATGTCACATTCATTTGAGGTAAGAAATGGGTTAGGTAGTCAAATCATTTTTTCTTTGGTAAGGTGTCGCCTTTCCAAATCATAGTGAATTTTGTTCAACTCTGTATATCTTCTTGTTAGTTTCATAAAGTACCTTTGGAGCACTTTCTCGCTTTGTAGGGTGGACCCACAGTTGCATAAAGTACCTTTTCATCTGCCTTCGGGGTCTTGGGAAAGAGGGAAAAGTGACAACGACACCTAGTTTTTCTTAAGGACACCCACTTTTTCTTTGTAGTTGAGGGATATTTTTGATTGGGGATTTCATCACCGCACAAGGGTATCTCAAATTGAAACACATTGAGGATATTGTCTCTCCCAACACGATCTTGAGCTGGTTTTTCAAGCCGCTATATAAATATATCGGTCAGGTGACTAAAGTTCTAAGTGAAGTTGATATATGTGGAGGCCCTCTCTGCACTGATAAGCTAAGTTAAATCCTTAAGTGGCTTGCTTTGAGAATCCGTTGTTGGATTGGCGATCCCTTAGAACATTACTATGAGCCAACTATTTTTAGCAACCCAAAATCCTTACATTTGATGGTTCAGGGAGTGTGGATCGTACCTCATAGATACTCTCATGTACCCTTCAAGATGAGACAGGAATCCCCCAGCTATAAGATCTCCATATCTTTGAGGTAAGAGAATCTGGTATGCTCGAGAAGTGAGTGCCTTGGTGGGGGAGCTAGTGCTACCAGAATCTCTATCTGTCTGTCTTGCTTGAGGTATTCTTTTGTAGAGGCCTCATTGAATGGTTTCCACTTTCCAACCTAGGCTTGTAATTATCTTCATTGTGTTTTTAAACATTTTGAAGTTCTAAATCAGTAAGAGTGAGTCAAATCTTGGGCTAATCTAGGCCCTTTCACATGAAACTTTGCATGTCAGAGTTTGTCAAGACAAATTCATTTGGCCATATTGTCTTTGCAATTTGTATTCTATATTTTCTAAAACTCTTAGAATATAACTCAAAAAGATCACAATGAGCTCAATCAACAACAAATTTCAAACAAAGTCCTTACAACCAAAACAAAAACATCGTATTCATGTCTTTACAATCATAGGTTTGTCTAAAATTCACAAGTCTTATAAGATCCATAGTCCTTATATTGCACTTGCATCATTTTAGAATCAAGTCTCAGAGTCTTTACATAGTCCTCATATTGCACTTGCATCATTTTTATAATTGAGTCTCTAAGTCTCTACATAGTCCTCATATTGCACTTGCATCACTTTAGAATCGAGTCTCAAAGTCTTTGCATAGTCCTCATTTTTCATTTGCATTATCTTAGGATCAAGTCCAAATATTCTCTTTAGAATTCAGTGAGCTCATAAGACCCTCATATCAACCATCAATCAAATTAGGTGCCCATAATCATCAATCTAGTATAAGGTATCGTCAGTCAACATTTTAACCTGGGTCAAAAACAAACTTCAATACTTTTACAACAGTGTTAACCATTTGGTCATTTGAATTTGCATCTCATTAGTTACTTTTTCATTTTATAAATCATTTAGAAAGAGTCTTAGAACTTGAGTCAAGATGGGCTTGCCAGGTGATGGCTTATTCTTGTTTGTGCAACCTAATCTAGGGCCAAACGATGATCAAGAGGAAGTTATTGATGGTCTTAATAACCTTGCTTGGAGGTTAAGGAGGAATCCCCCTCAATATATAGGAGTCACATTTGTCATAGAGGATGAAATACGAAAATCCCATCGTATCAAGACTAAAGCTAAAAGATAGATCATTCAACAAAGACTTGAGAGACTCAGGCTACAACAACAACAACCTCGTCCTAGTCCTCAATAGAGTGTTAAATCAAAGTACATACCTAGTCTAGTCTCACCTACATCCATATTTAAATTAGAGTCTTTCATTTAGGTAATTAAGTCATAACCTATCATAAGCCTTGCATTTCCAAGTCATCTTAGGAGTCCTTAATGCCTATAACACGATCGAAAAGGCTGAAGTTCAAATTGACCCAAATAGTGATCCATTGTTCAACCTTAATGGATCATGAATCTATCTACTTATTCAAACTCAAAACCTCACAGAGGAGTAAAATTACCAAAAAATATAAACAACATGTCATCAATAAATGAAATCCAACATAACTTAATGACAAAAGAACTAGATGTTGCCCAACTGGACCCACAAGTTCTCACAGTCCTAAATGCTCTACTTAATCATGATAGGGATAGACATCTTTCCCTTATAATACAAAATAGAGCTAATTTACCCTCAAACTTTGACATTACAATAATAGTTACACTAGGGGTTACTTTAAATCAAGGTGCGAATCAAACAACAAACTTTCACAAACACACATTGCATCTTTAAGCTCTACCCACAGTACAACTTAGAATACACAAATGGCAGCAACTCAAGCCACTATGGATTCAACTCAAAGCTTGTAATCGGGTATCATATCATCAAATACAAATGTCACATCTCAAACAAATACTAATGTCACTTCACAATCTACATTGAATGTCTCAAGAACCTTAAAGAAAAATGAAACAAGTGCTTCTCATAATACAATTCCCACTAGTACTTCTCAACCTGCGATATCAATCTCTATGGGATCTAATTATGGTGGTCAAATCTTGAATCTAGGTTCCACCAATATACATGGATCAAGTCAGCCCAACATTGGCACACAATTTGCCTACTTTACAACGCCCAATGGAGGTCATAACACACAACTTCATAACTAGTCAATGTTCCAACAATCTTGGTGCAGGGGCACCATGTCAAGTTATGCAAATATGGTCTTAAGTTTGGTTTAAGGTGCTTTGAGTAAGGTCATAATAGACCATTTATAATGTAACTAGATTCATTTGGCTTCAAACTTTCAAATATTGCAAAATCTTGTAAAAGTTGTTATATGAAAAGTTGCAAAAATGCAAAATGTGGAAGACCAATGATCATAGGATTTGAAAAGAAATTTTAATTGGTTAGATATGGTGGGAAATGTTTAAATACATCATGTAATGGTTGAGGTCAGGGCTAGAGGCCATTGGAAAGTGATTTGGAACAATAAAAACTTATTATTTCCTGCAATTTTCCACATTCTTTGTTGTTTCGAGCCCTTGTATGGCCCTATACGGATAGAAATCCACTTAAAAATAACTAGGAAAAAACCAACAACTATATTGATTTGTGCCTACATTTTGATTTCTTGATGTGATGGTTGACGTCTAATCGTGGAGATTGAATACCCCGTCTAGGACCGATCTGTCTAGTTTCGAGTGTACCCTTCCCTGTTTATGACAAGATGATTGATTAATTGATGTTGGAAACAAAAATAAAGGAAAACTGAGAGGGGGGTGAATTACTTTTCACCAGATTAAAAAAATTAAGTACAATCTCAGATCAGATCAACTGTAGTAAGAATAAAGATAAAGACAATAGCAGCAACACACTTAACACCAAGATTTTTGATGTGGAAAACCTGGGTAAGGGAAAAACCATGGTGGGAACCTACCCACAATAAGATGATACTCTATAGTAGTATGTGTAAATATTACAATGGGGAATGCACTTGCATTAAAGTGCACTACCTAGAGCTCACTGCTTAAGATACAATGACCCAAAAGGCTCAACCCTGAAGGAAGGCTCACTACCTTACAATAATGATCGGACTACAATCTAGATTAAATGAACTACAAAAATAACATCTGCTAATGCCTAATGACAGTTTTAGTTAAGAACATTTGTCTGCTCTGCAACAATCTCTTCCTAATACACCATATAGAAGGATAAATTTGCTTATGCGCACATACACCACTCTTTGATAATGCAGACACAACATCGACACACAAATTACATAAATCTAACACCTATTTATACAATTCATCAACCTTAACTACAAGGTCGGCCAAACCCACAACTCTTAATTACAAAATTACATCTCATGATACACAAATCAATCACCAGACCAATACAATGCCATAGAGAACATAACATGGACCTAAAGCATATCCTCGAACATGCATCACCACTGGAAATCTCACCAAGAACAACTGCAACACGTTACCCATAAAAAATACCGCATAACACGAAGAATATCACCGGACACATAAGATCTTCAAGAACACGCACAAGGATAAATGTGGACCACCAAAACAAATAGAACACGATCAAGAAACACCAACAAGAACATTAGAACCATCTGCAATAGATGTGCCAACACCACTTATTCAAATATTTATTGATCAACATGCTAACACTCAAGAATACTCATCAGCAACAATTTAGACTAGAAAGATAACTTGTGGAGCACCAAATCATGAACCATCTGAAATGAAGATACAAATGAACATCCAAAAAATTCTCCAAAATCCGCAACCAAAGATATAATCATACCGGAGCACAATGAATCAAATACTAGAATCAGTCAACTATTGAACACAGAAGAACAATCTTCAAACCGAAATCCACTCAACCAAATCACCACATGTTAGGGTTTCAAGTAGATCCGAAGAAAATATGAACTAACAATTATATGCAGATTTAAATACAAAAGATAAAGAAATAAAACAGGACACAGATAACACGGAGATTTAACGTGGTTCACCCAGAATGGGTTACGTCCACCATACACAGTCGTCCAATCTTTCTTATTATCCAGCAAAAGCAGTACATCAACCTTACAATGCCTTAAGCATCCCAGCCGCTTATAACATGCATTTTTAGGGCAAGAAACAAAGTCAGCCTTTTTAGAGTTTTATTACAATGTTGGTTTTCATCAACGAAAAAATGACAAATTTTTTTTTCTCGGGGGTTGCCGCCCCTGAACCCCCGCTTTTCTTGGGGGCTGCCGCCCCTGAACCCCTGCCTGGCCCCGAACCCCGGCGAGGATACGTGTTGAGTGTACAGTACTTTGCCGATCAGTCGCCACATTTCAACAATCTCCCACTTGGAGACTGATCAGGCTCCACACCGAACAATCTCCCACTTGGAGACTGATACTACACGACACCACTGTACATGCAACATCCGCTGGATAAAACACTAGGACTTGACTGGTATAAATTCCACAATTATCAATCAATCTCCTGAACTGACCCTCCTCCAAAATAGTCCGGATGAAGTGGTACCTGAGCTGAATGTGCTTTTTCCTTGAATGAAAAGCAGAGTTCTTCGCAAGATGAATGGCACTCTGGCTATCAGTATACAATGGGCGATCCTCTTGTGTCTGACCCAATTCCTCCAGAAAACATTGTAACCAAACCATCTCCTTGCTGGCTTCTATAGCAGCAACATACTCAGCTTCAGTGGTTGAAAGTGCAACAACCTTTTGCAGCCTAGAAATCCAACTGACTGTAGTTCCCCCTATAGTAAAAAAATACCCTGTAGTACTCCTCCGTGAATCAATATCACCCACCAGATCAGAGTCAACAAATCCACTCAGAGAAGCATTAGATCCTTTGAAACATAATGCCTTCGTAGTAGTTCCTTTCAAATACCGAAGAATCCATTTCACAGCATTCCAATGTTCCATACCCGGATTACTCATAAACCTGCTCACAACTCCCACTGCATGTGCAATATCTGACCTTGTGCATACCATTGCATACATCAGACTGCCAACAGCTGATGAATACGGGATGTTAGACATTTTATTAACCTCTTCCTGTGCCTTTGGGCACATCTCCTTAGTCAATTTGAAATGACTAGCCAAAGGTGTACTAACTGCTTTTGCATCTTGCATGTTAAATCTTTTCAACACCTTCTTTATATACTCACTTTGGGAAAAATTCAAAGTTCTATTTTTCCTGTCCCATGTAATCCTCATACCAAGAATTTGCTTAGCTGCACCCAAATCCTTCATAGCAAATGACCTGGCTAATTTCTGTTTAAGATCATTTATATGTTGCATGTTAGACCCAGCAACAAGCATGTCATCAACATAAAGCAACAGGATAATATAACTGCCATTATCAAATCTCTTAAAATATACACAATGATTAGAATGACATCTATGATAACCGTGTTCAGCCATGAAACTATCAAATTTTAAATACCATTGTCGGGGTGCTTGCTTTAGGCCATACAGACTTTTCTTCAACCTGCACACCAAGTTCTCCTTACCTTTGACCTCATATCCCTGTGGTTGCAACATGTAAATTTCCTCCTCCAAATCTCCATGGAGAAAAGCTATTTTGACATCTAATTGTTCAAGATGTAAATCATCTACAGCCACAAGACTAAGTATAGTTCTAATTGAAGTCATTTTTACAACTGGAGAAAATATTTCATCATAATCTATACCCTTTTTCTGTGCAAAACCTTTTACCACAAGTCTGGCCTTATATCTTTTCTGACCTCCTTCCTCCTCCTTTAGCCGATAAACCCATTTGCTAGGCAAGGCTCTTTTTTCTGCAGGTAAAGGGACTAAGTCCCAAGTCTTATTTTTCATCAAGGAGTCCATCTCCTCTTTCATGCCTAGCTCCCATTGTTGTTTGGCATCTACCTGCATTGCTTCTTCATATTCTTCAGGTTCACCAGAATCCGTTAATAAAATAGAATACAAAGAAGGAGAAAATCTTTTAGGGGGTCTACTTGTCCTCGTAGAATGTCTAACACTTACAGGAGTTTGTGGGACAATTTGTTGTTGTTGAACATCAGGTACCTGTGGCATTTCATTTTCAGGAATCTCATCTAACACCACATATTCTTGTTTGTCCTGTTCATGCTTCTTTTCCTGCATCTGTTCTTTATACATAACCTTCTCATTGAATATAACATTTCTACTTCTAATTATTTTCTTATTTTCAAAATCCCATAACCGATAGCCATATTCATCTATCCCATATCCAATGAAGGTACATTTCTGAGATTTAGCATCAAGCTTGGTTCTGTTTTCTTTATCAACATGGACAAAAGCTTCGCAACCAAAAGTTTTTAGAAAAGAATAATTTACCTTTTTACCAGTCCATGCCTCCTCTAGAATACCACCATCCAAAGAGGTTGAAGGTCCTCTATTTATCAAATAGACAGCAGTATGTACAACATCTGCCCAAAAATGTAAGGGCAATCCAACATGCAATCTCATGCTCCTTGCGCGTTCCATGATAGTCCTATTCATTCTCTCTGACACACCATTTTCCTGTGAAGTTCCTAGAACTATCTTCTGCTTTCGAATCCCATTTAAGGAATAGTAATCTTCAAATGCTTTTCTACAATACTCACCTCCATTATCCGATCTGAGACACTTCAACTTTTTTCTTGTCTCATTCTCAACCAAAGCTTTCCATCTCTTAAAAGTTTCAAAAACATCTAATTTTTGTTTTAGGAAATATACCCATGTTTTTCTGGTTGAGTCATCAATAAAAATAACATAATAACAAGAGCCACCAAGAGATGATACCTAAGCCAGTCCCCATACATCTGAATGTACAAGCTCTAACTTCTCACTCTTCTTCTCTTTCCCAACCTTGAGAAATCTGACTCTTTTCTGTTTACCATAAACACAGTTTTCACAAAACTCTAAATCAATCTTCTTTAGTCCTGGCAATAGTTTTTTGGAGTGAAGTATTTTCATCCCTTTCTCACTCATGTGCCCAAGCCTATGGTGCCACATTATGGAATCTGTTCTTGCAACATTTATTGTTGTTGTCCTTGCAGTAACTTTATCTGTAGCAGCTAAGGTAGAGTATGTGTTACCAGTACACAGATATAATGTGCCTACCTTCGCACCTTTAGCTATTACTAATGATCCTTTAGTGACCTTCCACATATTGTCTAAGAAGGTAACTATGCAACCTTCACTACCTAGTTGCCCTGCAGAAATTAAATTTCTTCTTAAATTAGGAACATGTCTTACCTCCTGCAGAAACTAGTCATTACCATTCTGCAACTTGATCTTTATCTTTCCTTTTCCAACAATTTGATAGGGCTCATCATCACCCAAATATACCTGTCCAAAATCACCTTGAACATAATCTAGCAAATATTTTCTATGGGTTGTGGCATGAAATGAAGCCCCAAAATCTATTACCCAGGAATCATTAACATTATCCAAACATAAGATTAAAGCATCTTGTAAAGTATTACTTGCAATATTAGCTTCCTTATTGTCATTTTCATTTTTGTCTCCTTCTTTGTTTTTCCAAGACCAACAGTCTTTCTTTAGATGACCAGACTTTCCGCAGTACCAGCAATCTTTCTTTCCTCTAGATTGAGAGCGTCCTTTCTTTGACTTCCCTCGTGACTTCTCATTCCCAGGGCCTTTTCCTCTTTCCTTTGATCTTCCTCTATTCTCCACATTCAAAACACTACCCGATGATGTTGAAGTCTCACCTGTGCTTTTCCTTCACATTTCCTCGCTTAGGATAACACCAACAATATCATCAAATACCAAAGTATTTTTACCAAAGATAGAGTTACTTACAGCCATAACCAAGCTATTCCAGCTTTCTAGCAAAGAACATAAAATCAAGAGAGCCCTAACCTCTTCTGCAAAGGTAATTTTTACCGAAGACAATTGACTGGTAATTGTATTAAATTCATTTAAATGCTCCGCTATAGATCCTCTCTCACTCATTTTCAAATTAAACAAACGCTTCATAAGAAATACCTTATTCGAAGCCGAGGGTTTCTCATACAACTTAGCCAATGTTGCCATCAAATCTACAGTCATTTTTGCTTCTGTTATATTGAATGTTACAGATGACGCAAGGCACAATCGAATGGATCCCAGTGCCTTTCTATCTAAAATGTCCCACTCTTCATCTAATATTGTCGTCGGTTTCTTTGCCTTTCCTTCCAATGGCTGCCACAAATCCTTTTGATACAGGTAATCCTCCATCTGCATTTTCCATAACTGATAATTCTGGCCGTTAAACTTTTTGACCTTGAATTTGGAATCCTCCATTACTCCCACTCAAATCTGAAAGTCCTGTCAATTTATAGAAAACCTCACTTTGATACCAATTGTTAGGGTTTCAAGCAGATCTGAAGCAAATATGAACTAACAATTATATGCAGATTTAAATACAAAAGATAAAGAAATAAAATAGGACATAGATAACACAGAGATTTAACGTGGTTCACCCAGAATGGGTTACGTCCACCATACACAGTCGTCCAATCTTTCTTATTATCCAGCAAAAGCAGTACATCAACCTTACAATGCCTTAAGCATCCCAGCCACTTATAACATGCGTTTTTAGGGCAACAAACAAAGTCGGCCTTTTTAGGGTTTTATTACAATGTCGGTTTTCATCAACAAAAAAATGGCAAAAAAAAATTTCTTGGGCGCTGCCACCCCCGAATCTCTGCTCGGGGCCCGGCTCGGCCCCGGACCCCGGCGAGGATACGTGTTGAGTGTACAGTACTTTGCTGATCAGTCGTCACATTTCAACACCACATAGCATCATGGAATCAATAAATATTGAAGTATCTCTAGTTGATTTAGCATCACAAACAAATAAACCAACAGATCAACTCAGTGCAAACACCAAAACATAGGAGCAACTCTCTGCAACACCAGAACACATGAATATGTTGACATCAATGACAACAACATATCCTAGCAGCAGTAATATCCAACAATTGATTGATAGGGTTAGTTGATCTGATTGATAAGACAATTTAATTTGTTTGATTGTAGATGTTGGTAACATAGTTTATCCTTTGCTAACTTTGTGCGAAGCGTTTACTGGATATATGCTTGGGTGTTTGATTTCTACGAGATGTTTTATTGCAAGTATTTTGTTGTTGTTTTTTTCAATTTTTAGTGCATTTTTTGGGACTTTTTCTGATTTTTAGGAGTTTTTTCAGGACTTTATAAAAACAAATTGGTATTTTGTTCTTTTTCGATGTTTTTGGATTTTGGAATTTTTTTAATGTTTTTTGAAAAAAAAAATTCAAGATCATATTTGATGTTTTTGAGTTTCTTTAGGACTTTATTTGATTTTTTGTATTTTTTTAGTACTTTTTTCTATTTTTTAGGAGTGTTTTAGGACATTTTTTTTTTTTTTTGGTATTTTTTCAGGACTTTATTTGATTTTTTGGTATTTTTTCAAGACTTTATTTGATTTTTTTGGTATTTTTTCAAGACTTTATTTGATTTTTTTGGTATTTTTTCAAGACTTTTTTCCCAGTTTGTAGACCCATATGATGTAGTTAATGAAATACACCTACTTTCTATGCAGGCTAGGTACTTGATGATGACTGACACAACATGAGTGCCTTTATTATGCAAAGAAAAATGATAAATGAAATGCACATTCAGATAAGGAAAATTTGTGTGTCTTCGTCATGTTGTCATACACTAATAAGTTTGAGGTTGTAGAAAATTTTGGAGATAAGGATCCATTCCGATCTTAACAACCTTTGGACAACTAACTTAGCACACTTTAGTAATTATGATTTGCAAATGGAGACACGAAAAACTTCTCCATTGACTCTTGAGACTTTGGTCTACAATTGCCTATGTGTGTGCACTTAAATTTTTTTCTAACTCTTGTAGTTATTAGTGACCCTTAGAATCCTACGTGACTAGCTTCGTGAGTTATCCTTACTCCAAAAGCATCCTGGATAGAGCCTTGCTTCTAGCAGATGCCTATAACCCTGACAAGGTTATCATTGCAATCTCTCAAATATTTGTCCAGTGCCAGCAAGCATTCATAGCCCCGATGGAGTTACTCGCATGTTCCCATAGCCAAGCTTTTGATATTCAATGCAATCTTTTGCTTGATATTTCTTTTTATTGCATATTATTTTTGCCTTAATTTTTGACGTATTGTTAGGAATTTTTTATTTTGTCCTTGCATTGGCTTTGTAAGTAATGAAACTTGAATGGGTGTGATAATTACAGTAGTGTTGAAGTAGGATTTTAGATTTTTCACTAGCCACGCTATCAACCGGGTATCTATAATCACTTAGAGAAATTTATTTAATGTGTTGAGGATATAACAATTGATAAATTTTAGTAACAAGAACAATGGTGAAATCTCTACCAAAAACAAATCATAATCACCAAATGACACTAAAGACAAGTGACCTTGGGTTTTCAAAAACTTCACAAATGAATATCTAGGAAATGAGATGCACCTTGACTTTGCTCAAATGTAGACAAGTGGCTCATTCACATAATTTGAGCAAATTTGCGAGCCGATATTGCATATGGGATCGTTCACATAATTGATGCAAATGTAAATGCAACATGCAATCAATTGTATGTAGTGCAACAATGATGCAACAAAAGAAACTATATGTGATGCAATGAAAATGTAAATATAATGCAATAAAAATGCAAATACAATGTTTAAACTATCTATCCCTTAGACATATTACTTTTTGAGATGCATGTTGTTAATGGGTTCAGGGAGTGAATCTTCTTCCATTGTTGCCAAATGATACATGCACCATTTCCAATGACCTTGGTTATCACATATGGGTCGAGCTAGTTAGGTTCAAACATACATGGTCTTTCTCACTCTACTAGATTTCGTTGATTCTATTTGAGGTGCAAGTCTCCAACCTCAAAGAGCCTTATCCCTACTCTTTTATTGTAGCTCCTTCTTAGTCTATTTTGATATCCTTGCAAGTGGTTGAGTGCAGTCTATCATCTCTCATCTAACAACTCTAACTCTTGTAGCATGGCTACTCGACAATCCTCATATGTTATGATATGTTTCAAAGAGACTCAATGATGGAAATTATACCTCAATAGGAAAAATAGCTTCTGATCCATAAAACAAAGAGTAAGGAGTGACTCCTATAGTTGTTTAGATGTCTATATGCCCTAAGTGCAGGATTCAACCGAAGGTGCCAATCCCGTTCAACTTCATTGATGACTTTCTTGAGAATTTTGAGGATTGTTTTGTTTGTTGCCTTTTCCTAACCATTGCTTTGAGGATAGTATGGAGTTGCAAACTGATGTTGCATATGGAATCGTTCACATAATTCTTACATTTCCTAGTTCTTAAAAGGACCCCCATTGTCTGTTACTATGTACATTGGGACTTCATATCTGCAGATGATGTAATTAAGTATGAACTTTGTTATCTGCTTGCTAGTGGTGTAAGTGAGAGGGAATTCTTCAACCCACTTGGTGAAATACTCAGTGGCTATAAAAATGAACTTATGACCACTGGAGGAAGTGTGGTTGATTTTCCCTACTAGGTCAAGTCCCCATTATGAGAATGGCCATGGTGACATGATTGGTTCAAGATCTTGTGCAGGTGCATGAATCAGATCTCCATGTAATTGGCATTGTTTACATTTTTGTACATATTTATATGCATCTTTCTCCATGGCAGGCTAGTAATATCTAGTCCGTAGAAGTTTCTTTGCCAACATGGGACCACTCAAATGGGTGCCACATATTCCATCATGAACCTCTTTTAAGGCTGACTATGTTTCTTTGAAATTTAAACATCGAAGAAGTGTTCTATCTAAGCTCTTTTTGTACAAAGTTTTTTCAATGAGTACATGTCCTGATACCTTACGTACAAGAGTTTTGTGTTGATTTTGAGATAGACCAAGAGACATGTATTGATTATGTAGGTATGCATATACATCATTGTACCAAGGTGACTCAGGGCTTACTATCATGCATATATTCTAAAGGGGGATCTCATATGCTGGTACCATCAATTGCTCAACCATGAATTCAAATTGCATTACATTACTTGTCATATCGAGGGGAGATTCTATAGTGGCCATTGCATCTGCTACTTTGTTTTGTAGTCTAGGAATTTGCTCAAAGATAATATGGTTGAACTGTTGTTTGAGGTCATCCACCATTTGTTTGTAAGGAATCAACTTGTCATATTTGGTGGTATAGTCATCATTAACTTGATTTACTATGAGTTGTGAATCTCCATAGACATGTAGATTTGTTATGTTCCATTGTATAGCAGTGCAAAGTCCTATGATAAGGGCTTCATATTCAACTATATTATTGGTGCATGGGAAATATTTTATATGATTTTGGAATTGAATCACCTTAAGGGGTGACACAAATAATTCTAGCAATTGTGCCTTGGTTGGTATAAGAACCATCAAAATACAACTTCCATCTTGTGAAAGATACCAATATAAATACAGCCTCATCCGAAAAGTCAGTAAGCAAGGGACGAATATCTTGTACAGGTGCTTCGGCCAACTAATCTGCTATTATCTAGCCCTTGATAGCTTTTTTGTCAACATATTAATGTCAAACTCACTTAAGATCATGACCTGTTTGGCTAGTCTACCTATCAAAGTAACTTTGCTTAAGAGATATTTCAGAGGATCAAATCGTGCGATAATTTGGACCTTATGGCTAAGCATGTAGTGTCTAAACTTTTGAGATGCAAAGATCACTTCTAAGCATGCTCTCTCTATGACAATATAGTTTAATTCATATCCTACAAGTGTTCTAATAATATAGTAGATATCCCTTTCCTTGCCTAGTTCATCATGTGTGCTAGGAGTGCTCCCAAAGATGAGTTAGTTTCTGATATGTACAATAGCAATGGTTTTCCTAGTGTTGGAAGCACCATAACTGGTGTTGTCAAAAGATAATCTTTTAGTGCCTGAAATGCTTCTTGGCATTGGTCTGTCCATTTAAAAGTTACACCTTTCTCGAGAAGGTGTTGAAATGGTTGGCAATTAACTGCCAATTGTTATATAAAGTGCCTGATGGATTGTAATCTCCCTTGTAAGCTTCTCAATTGTTTGAGTGTGGATGGTGGTGGCATTTCTAGAATGGCTTTGAGTTTCATGGGATCCACCTCAATACCTCTATTAGAGACAATGAAGCCCAAGAGTTTTCCAACTATTATACCAAAGAAACACTTCTTTGGGTTTAGTTTAACATTATATTATTCCAGCCTATCAAAGATCTTGGCAAGAACATCAAGGTGGTCTTCTCCAGTTCTGGATTTTGCTAACAAATCATCAACATAATCTTCCATGATATCATGTATCGTGTCATGGAATACACTTTTCATGACCCTTTGGTAAGTGGCACTATCATTCTTTAGGCCGAACGATATCACATTCCAACAATGTGTCCCCCATGGACAGGTGAATGTTGTTTTGTGTTGGTCCTTTGGTGTGATTTTGATTTGGTTATATCCAGAGAAGCCATCCATGAGTAATAGCATTTCATTTCCAGTAGTTAAATCTACGGTCATGTGGATGTTTGGGAGCAGGAAGTCATCTTTTGGATAGACCTTATTCAAGTCTCCAAAATTAGTTCAAATTCTAATGCCGTCAATGAGCTTAGTCACTGGTACCAAATTGGAGATCCATTCTGCATAGTCTATAGACCTGATGAAGCCCACATCTAGGAGTTTCTGTAATTCCACTTTTACTAACAAGCCAATTTGTGGATGCATTTTCCAAAGCTTTTGTTTGTAAGTTTTTGTGTTTGGTAGCAATGGTAAGTGATGTAGAACAAGTTCTGGATCTACCCTTGGCATGTCCACACATGACCAAGCAAAATTTATTGGCCTTTGTTTGAAGAATTGGATAAATTTCTCCTTTTCCTCAAGTCTTAAGGATTGAGTCAAGTTTATCTTGCGTACTATTTCAACATCCCCAATGTTGACTTATTTTGTCTTCTCTACTAGCAATGTTGATCTTTCTTGATCAATTGGGAGGCGATCATCCAATCTTCCTTTGTGCGTGTCTTCATTTTCTTCAAGGTCTTCATGAGTGGAGGATGAACTTGCCTCTCCAAAATATGCAGTTTTGTCTAGGTCAATTAAAAACCCAACCTTTAATCTCTATATGGTAATCCTTCTCGCGCACCTAGGAATTTTGCTATGGCCTCATCATTTTTGAACCAATCTAGGTGTGTTTGTTCTTATTTCCCCCAGTCTATCAGGTGTGGATACATGAGACAAAGCTCTCTTCCTTCATTAGAATGAGCCGTTGTTGATATCATGCAAGTCCTTGTATTAAAATGATGCCTCCAGGAATTGGGATCTATTGCTTTATCTTCGTAGATTATGCCATCATCAACAAGTGGTTGATGATCATAAGACCTATCCACTGCATAGGTGTTGGTGCTATGGAGAGATATTCATTCATATTCATGGAAATCAATTTATATTTCAACATATATGTATATGTTGAATCCTTCTCCATAAAGTTCTTCAATTTCCTTGATGGTAGGGAGTGAAGTTTCTGTAGCATTGAGGATTAGTGGAATATTTCTCTGACTTGTTGATCCTTCTTCTATTACCAATATGGCACTCATTTCTTTAATGAGAGGTTCTATTCTTGTGATATCTAAGTCACTTATTGGTTCTATACCAGTTTCTATTACCACATTGGCATGAGATGAAGGTATGAGTTCTATACTCAAATTTTCAACAAGTGCTATGTTTGTTTCTGTTACCATATTTGCATGTGATGATGATGTATACATAATTATTGATAATTTATTTTGACTAGAAGATTTTGGATTGGTAATTACTCTGGTATCATTAGGTGTTGTTGGAGTAAGCACATTGAGTGTAACTGGGGTGTCTTGCCTAGTTGTTTATCTTTGTGTCACATTTACATATCCCGGGCCTTGATTTATTGGATTTTGTTAAGGTAATATTGGTTCTATGGTTCCTTGACCCTATGCTCCCAAGCCTGTTGTGCCATTGTAGCCATGCCTTTACAACATTCTAAAATCATTTTCATACTAATCCAAAGGGAGTTTGATTGCAGGGTTGTCTTCCTCTTCTCTATATAGCCAGTTATTCACATCTTCCTCCAAAGATTCCTCATTTAGCTCTCCCCATCTGACAAATGAATGAGTCTGAATACCTAACTATTTCTTTTCCTTTGTCTTGACTTGTTGGATTTGGAGGCGCTCTCCCAAAGGACTTGGGAGATAGAGACAACTGCCCAACAAATAGTGTTCTAGAATAAGAATATTCTCCACACCCTTCATCCTTAATTTGTAAGGGTGGTGATGTAGGAGTGCAAGATGATGATGTCAGTGTATCTAAAATTTTCAAGGATTCCATTTGTGAGGTGAGTGGAGTTGCTTGATTGATAGGGACTTGGTTATTAGTGCTCCTCTTAAGTAATTGCAGTGCTAGAATGGGTTTGGATCACCTTGTATTGTGATCTCAATGTTGTTGTATGGAAACTTAACACATTGATGAAAGGTGGATTACACAACTTGCATGGCATGTATTCATGGGCGACCCAGTAACATATTGTATCCTATTTTTCTATCCAAGACTTGGAATGTGACATCAAGAGTGGCATGTCCCACTTGCATAGGTAGAGTAACCACTCCTTTCGATGGGCATTCCTCATCATCATATGCTTTAATATTTATAATTTTTATAGGATCAATGTGATGATGTGAATACCCCAATGCCTTAACCAGATTGAGAGTGCATTTATTTAGACCAGCTCCACCATCTATCAACACTCTTTTGACTTTTCTCTTATGGACAAATACTTCTAGATGGAGTGGGTCATTATGAAAAGGCCTATCTACTAGGGAATAATCATCTTTGAAGGCCACATGAGAAGCATTATCAAAATTTCCAACCATGGATTGGAAATTATTCTCATCTATGTCACGGGCAACAATAGAATCCTAAAGAGCTTTGTCTAGGATTTCTTTATGACTCAGAGAAATGTGAAGCAACTCAAAGAGTGATTTTTGTGTTGGAGTCTTTTTCAACTGATCAACAACATTGTAGTTACCCATTGGTGGAGAACAATTAGAAGGGACTCCTTTCAATGTGAAATTTGACCGGTGGGTAACAATTGCACAATCTTGATTCCTTGGGTTGGCAGTAATTGTGGCCACTATTTCATTACCTGCACTAATAGTGTTGATAGTATAATCATAGGCTACCTTGGTATAATTTGCAGTGTTATCTTATGATCCTAATCTTGAAGCCTTCCTTTTTTCATGTTTGACAAATGGATCCTTGAAGATAGTGTGATTCGTGTTAGCAGAGTTTTTATTTTTATCCACATTGATATCCCCTTGATCTATGATGTCTTGAATCAATTTTTTGAGCTTGTAGCTACTTGATGTTTTATGGCCTTTGGTGTGGTGATACTCACAAAAATAATTATCATTCTATTAGGTTGGTTTGAATGGACCTGGTTCATATGGCCTGACCTTAGGTAGAGTTATGACATTGGTTTGTATCAACTTTTTGAGGGTTGACTCAATTGGCTCTCCAAGTGGCATATAGTTTCTTCTTGGTGCATTAGTCCTTGGAGGTTTTGAATTACTAGACTGTATTGCATTTGTGTTTGTTGATGTGGTATTATTATCATGGGAATGATTTCTATTTGGCACATGAGAATTGACCAGTCCTTGTAGGGAGACAACATATTGATCTTTGTTCACCACATGGGCATCTACAACATCATAACTTGTCACATTTTTATTTTTTGACCAAAACTTGGATTTTTCATTATTTGTATTACTAGTCAAGCTACTTTCTTTAATGGTCTTCAGAATTCCCTGCTCAACAAGACCTTTCTCACACTTTAAGCCTTTCTCCATAATTTATTTTAAAGTGGTGAGGTACTACATCTGTAGCGGATATTTGATTTGTGGAATAAGATTTTCTATGAAGATATCCATTTGTTCTTCCTCCGAAATGTGACTAGGGAATCTGTGGTAAAAGATATCTCCATTTCTATAGGAATGAAGCAAATTTTTCACATTTCTTTTCTTTGGAAACACATAAATCCATCAGAGTCATTGGATTATCTATATTGTGAGAGAAATTTGTTATGAACTACTCGGCTAATTCTCCCCATGAGGTGATCTTTGGTGGTAAATGTGAGAACAATTCTAAGGTTGATCTA